>NC_038242.2:25100586-25232353 GCF_000004515.6 Glycine max
AAAAGGGGGGCACGGGAGAAAAGGCCGATAATGAGCCGGATACTCTTCTTCTCAGCTGCTTCACATCATCAATGCCACTGTCTGAGAGTCTTTTGATCAAGCGTTCCAGCTCCATTTTCTTCTCTGTGGTGGCTTTGATGGTTGCTTCCAGCACCTTGCATGTGTCCTTGAGTTCAGCAATCAAAGCATCCTTGGACACAGCACCTGAAGCAGCAGCTTTCCCTGATGTCGAGACAATGTCTGGGACATGTGTCCCCTCAAACAGTTTGTAATGCAGGGACAGAGCTGATTCTCTCTTCATCACAGAGTCAATGTTGTTTAAAATATTGGGATGTTGACTCAACATAATGCCACACAATACAGTAGGGAAGGCAATGGGTAATTTGACAGCAAAAGATTCTGAATGCTTAACAGTTTGATCAAAAATATAGTTTCCAAAATTAAATTTGGACTTGGTTCCAACAGCATACAGAAATTTACCCAAACCTGTGGCAACAGTGGAAGTATGATTGGTGGGTACCCAGTTTGCAGCGCCAATCCTATGCAGGATTGCATACTTCACACTTAGCTTCCCTGCAGAAAGCTTCCCTTTCTTTGGCCAATGCTGGACTTGTTTGGTAGTGATTTCCTTGGCAATTTGATGCTCAGAAACAGCAATATCCACCACTCCTTCAGTTGGTCTGCCCAGGTATTTGTTGATTACAGCAGGGGAGAATCTAACACATTTTCCTCTGACAAACACTTTCTGATAATCATCACTCTTTCTGTTTGTTATGTCAGAGGGAATGTTGACAATGAATTCCCTGACTAAACTTTCATAGCAACTCCCAACTTGGTGACAGTTTTCAGCAGTCCAGCAGCCTTGATGAGGTCCATGATCTCCTTGCAATCCAAGGCATCTCTTCCCAGTTCTCTTTCAACAGCAAGTCTGCGTTGATATACAAATTTCCACCTTTCAACATTGCCAATGGAGTGGAATGAAATGTTGTCCAATGGTGCATCAGGGACATTTCCAGGCACCTTTTTCCCTGATTTCTTGGCCCTCTTGATGTCGAGAACATCTAGTTCGACATCATCATCAGAATCAGATGAGGAAATTTCTTTCCTCTTCTTGGAAGGAATTGCAACTTTGCTCCATCTGGATGTGGTAGGAGTGATTGGTGTGCTCTTCTTCTGTGCCATAGTTTTGATTCGTCCAGACCTAGTAATGGGGGTTTTCCCCTTTCTGCTTTGTAATCTTTCTGCAATGCCAGGTGCCAACTTGTTGGCAATGAGTTCCTCATCAGATTCTACTTCTTCTAGGTCAATGAGGTCACCTGGAGCAGGTTCTGGTGCCCTTGGTGCAGGGGTCTCTTCTGTGGCTTGATCCTCTTCCTCTGTTGATTCCTCTTTGCTGGATGAAGGGAGTACTTCAGCATTTGGGGTGGAAGATGTTGGAACATCTTTATCAGCATCAGGGACAGAAACATTTGGGGTGGAAGATGTTGGAACATCTTCATCAGCATCAGGGACAGAAGCATTTTTCAGAATGCTACTCACAATACTGCGGATCTTCTTATCCATCTCCAGGTCTACTTCCCTAGGACTTGTTGCAAGGCTAGGGTTTTCAGAAATCTTCACTCCCTGTTGTCTTTTGGGAACCAGTTTCTCAGGAACAGGGGCTTGACCAGGAATCATTTGTATGGGTTGGATATGGAATTCAGGTTGTTCCTGGTTTGATGGTGCTTTGGTGGATGATGGAGATGATGGTACAGAGGGTGAACCAGGAGATGAAGTATCTTTTGGTGAGGTAGCCATGGAGAAGCAGAGCTTTTGAAATGGTTTCGTGAAAATCTGAGAGGTGTTGGGAAATGCTGATGAAAACGAGAATGCCACGAAAATGTAAATTTGAATGAGGAATGTAGAGGGACGTGTGAAGCAACGGTCAAATCTGTTTTGGCCCAGTAGTGAATGTGCTATTAACGTTTGAGCACATTCAAATAACAGTAATTGCTATAAATCCTCTAGCAGACAAATGCCCAGCTTGCCCCTCAGTTTTTCAAACTGATTTGCATCCAATGCCTTTGTGAAAATATCTGCTATTTGTTCCTCAGTGTCAACGTGCTTCAGTGTGATCACTTTATCATCAACAAGATCTCTAATATAGTGATGTCTAATGTGAATGTGCTTGGTTCTGCTGTGTTGAACAGGGTTTTTAGAAATATTAATAGCACTCAAGTTGTCACAGTACAATGTCATGACATCTTGTTCGACATTGTACTCCTTGAGCATCTGCTTCATCCAAACTAGTTGTGAACAGCTGCTTCCTGCTGCAATATACTCTGCTTCTGCAGTAGATAGGGACACACAGTTCTGCTTCTTGCTGAACCATGAAATAAGATTGTTGCCTAGATAGAAGCATCCACCAGAAGTGCTTTTTCTGTCATCTGCACTTCCTGCCCAATCAGCATCACAATACCCAACCAGCATTGAATCTGAACAATGACAGTACATAATCCCATAGTCACTGGTGCCATTTACATACTTCAGAATTCTCTTTACTTGATTCAAGTGACTTATCTTAGGATTGGCTTGATATCTTGCACAAACACCTACTGCATAGGTGATGTCAGGTCTGCTAGCTGTTAAATATAGTAAGCTCCCAATCATGCTTCTGTACAGACTTTGATCAACACTGGTGCCAGCTTCATCTTTTGACAGCTTCAAGTGAGTAGGTGCAGGTGTTCTTTTATGGCTGGCATTTCCCATCCCAAACTTCTTGACAATGTTCTTTGCATACTTGCTTTGTGAGAGGAATATGGAGTCTTCCATCTGCTTCACTTGGAGTCCCAGAAAATAAGTCAGCTCTCCAACAAGACTCATCTCAAATTCAGATTGCATCTGTTGGACAAAATGTCGAAGCATCTCATTCGACATCCCTCCAAACACAATGTCATCAACATATATCTGTGCTATCATCAAGTTTTCAGCATCTTGTTTGACAAAGAGAGTCTTGTCAATTCCTCCCTTCCTATACCCTTGCTGAGTAAGGAACTCTGTTAGCCTTTCATACCACGCTCTTGGAGCTTGCTTCAATCCATAGAGAGCCTTCTTGAGCCTGTATACATGATCTGGATGAGTTGGATCTACAAATCCCTTTGGCTGCTCCACATAGGCTTCTTCATTCAGGTATCCATTCAGAAATGCGCTCTTCACATCCATCTGGTACAGCTTGAATTTGAGGATGCAAGCTACACCAAGTAACAATCTGATGGACTCAAGTCTAGCAACAGGGGCGAAAGTTTCATCAAAGTCTACACCTTCAATCTGAGTGTAGCCTTGAGCAACAAGTCTGGCCTTGTTTCTGGTTATAACACCTTCTTCATTGGTTTTGTTCTTGAAGATCCACTTGGTGCCAATCACATTTGTTCCCTCGGGTCTAGGAACTAGCTCCCAAACTTCATTCCTTTTGAATTGCTCCAATTCTTCTTGCATAGCATTGATCCAGAACTCATCAGTCAGTGCCTCTTTCACATTCTTGGGCTCAATTTTGGAGACAAAACATGAATTGGAGACAATCTCAATCTCCCTTGATCTTGTAGTGACTCCTCTGTTTGGATCTCCTATAATCAGCTCCTTGGGGTGCATCTTCTGGATTCTAATGGAGGGACTCTTGTCAGGTTGATTGATGTTTGGTTCATCTGTAGCAGAATCAGAATTTTCTGCATTTTCTGCACTTTTCGCTGTATCTGCTACATTGTCTCCCGATGTTCTGACATCTTCTTCGACATCCTTCTTTCTTGCTGGAGTTAGATCATCAACAACCACATTGATGGATTCCATCACAGTTCTGGTTCTGGAATTGAATACTCTATATGCTCTGCTGTTTGTAGAGTATCCCAAGAATATTCCTGCATCACTCTTAGGATCCATCTTTCTCCTTTGCTCTCTATCTGCCAAAATGTAACATGGACTTCCAAAGATGTGGAAGTGCTTGACAGTTGGCTTCCTCCCTTTCCAGATTTCATACAGTGTGGTCGGAGTCCCTCTTCTAAGTGTGACTCTGTTGTGGATGTAGCATGCTGTGTTCATGGCTTCAGCCCAGAGATTATAGGGAAGTTCTTTGGCATGAAGCATGACCCTAGCAGCTTCTTGCAAAGTCCTGTTTTTCCTTTCAACTATGCCATTTTGTTGTGGTGTAATGGCTGCAGAGAACTCATGAGTGATGCCTTCAGATGTGCAAAATTCAGTAAACTTGCTGTTATCAAACTCTCTGCCATGGTCACTCCTAATTCTCTTGATGACACAGTCTTTTTCTCTTTGAAGTCTTAGACTCAACTCTTTGAATACTTCAAAGGTGTCTGATTTCTCTCTGATAAAGTTGACCCAGGTAAATCTGGAGAAATCATCCACAACAACATAGGCATACCTCTTTCCTCCAAGGCTTTCAACTTGCATAGGCCCCATCAAGTCCATGTGAAGTAGTTCCAGCACCCTGGAAGTGGTCTGATGTTGAAGCTTCTGGTGGGACATCTTGACTTGCTTTCCAATCTGACATTCACCACAGATTCTGCCTTCTTCTATTTTCAGATTGGGAATGCCTCTAACAGCACCTTTGTCAATGATTTTCTTCATGCCTCTTAAGTGCAGATGTCCAAATCTTTGATGCCATATTTTGACTTCATCTTCTTTAGAGGATAGACATGTGGAGGAGTAACTGGTTTCTTGAGGTGTCCATAGGTAACAGTTGTCCTTTGATCTGCTGCCCTTCATTAGAACTTCACTCTTCTCATTTGTCACCAAGCATTCTGACTTTGTGAAGTTTACATTGAATCCTTCATCACACAACTGATGCTGATCAGGTTTGCAGTCAGTCCCTTCACCAGCAGTACTTTGTTCAGACTAGGAAGTCCATCATGGACTAGCTTTCCCATTCCAGTGATCTTTCCTTTAGAGCCATCTCCAAATGTCACATAGCTAGTGGAGCAAGGTTCAATGTTCACCAGGAATTCTTTAACTCCTGTCATGTGTCTGGAACAGCCGCTATCTAGGTACCAATCTTCCTTAGCTGATGCTCTAAGTGAAGTATGAACAACAAGACTAACAGTCTTGTGTTTTGGAACCCACATCATCTTCCTTCCGCTGCTGCTACCTTGAGTTCCATGATGTGGATGGCCATGTAAATGATAGCAAAAGGGCTTTATGTGACCATACTTGCCACAGTAGTGACACCTCCACTTCATTCTTCTGCTCTTTTTCTGCTGCGTTCCATGATGTCGAGACCGATGTTGTGACATCGTGGCTCCAGTGCTGTTTTTGGCAGGAACAAATTCTGTCATGGTCGTTCTGCCAGCAGATTTATGATTAAATCCAAGTCCTCTCTGGTTTCCAACATTCTTCCCAAGCTGTAGCACCTCATCAAGCAAATCTGAGCCTTTATTCAGCATCTTTATTGATTTTGTCATGTTTTCCAGTTTAGAGTTCAGAAAACCAATTTCTCCTTTAAGTTCAGAGATTTCCTCTTCATGTGCCTCCTTCTCAGCCTCCAGATTTGCAATGACCTTCTTTTGTTGTGCTTCTTGCTGAAGAATCTTCTCACTTTTGATGCATAGTTCTCTATAGGATATAGCAAGCTCATCAAAAGTGATTTCACTATCTGTATCACTTGAATCTTCAGCAGATTCAAATCTCCCAGTGAGTGCATTCACATCTCTGTCAGAATCACTTTCTTGTTCACTCTCTGTATCATCAGACCGACATACAGAAAGTCCTTTCCTCTGCTTCTTGAGATGAGTGGGACATTCAGCTTTGATGTGTCCATAGCCTTCACACCCATGGCATTGAATTCCTCTGCTGTGACTGGGCTTTTCATCTGACCTTTTCTGGTATTCACTACCTTTCCTGATGTCGAAAGGGATGTTCCGGACATGTGGTTTCTGCCTCCTGTTCAGCACTTTGTTGAACTGTTTTCCAAGGAGCACAACTGCATTAGTCAGACCTTCATCAGTATCCAGGTCATACTCATCTTCTTCTCCTTCATCATTGGACACGAACGCCAGGTTCTTGCTCTTCTTTTCAGTCCTATCCGAGAGTCCTAGCTCAAAGGTTTGAAGGGAACCAATGAGTTCATCTACTCTCATGTTGCAAATGTCTTGGGCCTCCTCTATTGCAGTGACTTTCATGTCAAATCTCTTAGGCAAAGATCTGAGGATCTTTCTCACCAGCTTTTCATCTGTCATCCTTTCTCCCAAGGCAGTGCAAGCATTGGCAATCTCAAGAATGTTCATGTGGAAGTCATGAATACACTCTTCCTCCTTCATCTTCAGATTTTCGAATTTTGTAGCCAATAGTTGCAATCTGGACATCTTCACTTTGGAGGTTCCTTCATGAGTGGTTTTCAGGATCTCCCATGCATCTTTGGCCACTGTGCATGTGTTGATCAGTCTGAAGATATTCTTGTCAACTCCATTGAATAGAGCATTTAAGGCTTTGGAGTTTCCAAGTGCCAATTCGTCTTCTTCTTTTGTCCAGTCTTCTTCTGGCTTCAATTCATTAGTGGGCTTTCCTTCTGTGTCCAGCATCTTGGGATGTTCCCAGCCTTTGATGACAGCTTTCCAGGTTCTGCTATCCAGTGATTTGAGGAAGGCCACCATCCTTGCTTTCCAGTATTCATAGTTGGTTCCATCCAGAATTGGTGGTCTGTTCACTGGTCCTCCTTCTTTCTCCATGTTCATCAGAATTTATCTCCCTAGATCTCACTCAGTGATTTCGAGTGCCCGCTCTGATACCAATTGATTGCTATTGCTCTTTGAGAGGATAAACACTTTTGTTCTGAAAAACTCTTTGCAAATTCGTGTTATAAGTCACATATATATAGACCATTGGTGGTCATGAAAAAAACCCTTTGAGAAGTTGTGACTCTTAGAAAGATTTTTCTGAAAATCTTGTCTGGTAATCGATTACAGGAATTGTGTAATCGATTACAGCTTTTAAAATTTGAATTAAAACGTTTATTAACTGCTGGTAATCGATTACCAATTTTGGTAATCGATTACACAGTCTAAAATTTAAATTCAAATTTTAGTAGCTGTTGTAAAACATATTTGGCCACTGGTAATCGATTACATCCTCTGGTAATCGATTACCAGAGAGTAAATCCTTTGAAAAACACTTTTTAATTTAAATTACTTGGCCAAACCTTTTGCTAATTCAATTAGAAATTCCCTTCCTAATATACTAGTGATCATCTTGATGTTGTGACTTGTAATCTTGAAGTATTGTCTTGAATTTAATCTTGAAAAGCCCATTTGCATCAATTGCATCATATCATCATGATCATCATCAAAACACCAATGGCAATTGCATCTACAATCTCCCCCTTTTTGATGATGACAATACAATTCCTGAAATCAAGATTCAAGCAAGCAACAAACAATTGTATATAGATAAAATGTGCGTTTACTCCCCCTATCTTTCGGAATTTATGATCACTTGATTTCTAAGTTTGTTAAGCTTTTCTACAACCTTTTCTCCCCCTTTGACAACATCAAAAAGCCAAAGTACTCGGGAATCAACACAGATATAACAATGGAGTAGAAAAATATAAATATCAAAGTATAAGGCATAACCATCCAAACTCACAAATAAGAAATAACCAAACCAGAATCGAAATAAATCAAAACGTCAAAAACCACATAATGTCGAAGCAGAAAAGGCTGAAATCCAAATACCACAAGATAAATAAAGTACTTAACATAATAATTTAAACTCTAAGAAACTGAATAGCCAAAATTCACGGCTTATAAAAGACATATAATTAGAAACTAAAGTCTAAGAAGGCGAAGGTGGTGGTGGAAGATCGAAACTCTGACGAATGTAACCTACATCCTCTTCAAGCTGTGTGAGGCGAATGTCCATACCGGCAAAGCGTGTATCTAACGAGTCGAAGCGGTCACCAACATAAGAACGAAGACCCCGTAATTCGAAGAGGCCTTCATTCATGAGTGCTGAATCATCGCGCTGAGGAGGAGGTGAAGGAGTACGTTCATCTTGAGGAGGGAGTGCATCCTTCTTCAACCATTGACCATTCCGATCTTTACGGGACCCAAAGGAAGTCATGGCACCAGCACCAATTGCAAAGGAACACTTGACTTGAACAAATGGTTCATCATCAAGCAGAATTTGAAAATGACGCAAAAACAGAGTAATCAAATGTGGATAAGGGAGAGGTGCATTGGCCCATAATGCCTTATGCATTCGGTACCGAACCAAATGGGCCTAGTCGATCTGACGACCGGTAAGAAAAGCCCACATAATAATCAAATCCTCCTCAGAGGCTTGTGCTAAATTTGAAGACCGAGGAAGCAAAATCCTAACAATTATATAGTACATGATGCGATTATCAAATGTTAATGACCCGGCCAGCAATCTACCGGTCATTTCAGCTTGATCATTGCAGACCATACGACGAGCATCATGACTCGAATAATCAAATTTCCAGTCATCAACAATGGTGCCCTCAAAAGGTACACCTTGACTGGGTAAATTAGTTAAAGAAAAGAACAGTGATTGATCAATGACCATAGGAATACCATGCACCTCAGAAATAATAATGCCATCCTGAATTTTTAAATTGCAGTAGAAGACCTTTACAAGTTCAGGATAATATGGAAATTTTAATGACATGAAATCAACAAGGCCAGAATTTTGAAACACTTGATAGCAATCAAACGTTTCATCATTAAAGAATTCTACGTCTAGGTACTTAGGGTCTAAGATGATTCTAGAAGAAAATTGAGAAAGGTACCGTAGACACTGATCATCGGAAGAAAACAATGTTGATGATCTTGGAGATGATAAAGATGGATGAGTAGGTGCTATGGATGCTTCAGATGGTCAGTGGCGGCGATGGGCAGCAGCAGTAGCGGTGGAGGATGATCCCTTTCTCTTCTTCGATGGCTCTGCCATTTGATGAAGTTTTTGTGGATTTTAATCGGTGGAAGTGAAAGAGGAGTGAAAAAGAGGAAGATTGGGCTTTACGGAACGTGATTTGGTGAAGAATTGAGTGAGATTCGAAGATTTGAAGTTTTAGGTATGGAGGAGACGTGAAAGGAGGCTGTGGCTGCGCAGTAGCTCTGATTTCGTGAATATTTATAGATGAGGACGAATTGTAATCGATTACAGGGATTGGTAATCGATTACAGGACCAATAAGCCTACTGGTAATCGATTACAAGATGTTGTAATCGATTATAGGCTGCCTGTTCATGTGTAATCGATTATACTGGATGGTAATCGATTACCAGAGCCTATCCTAGGCTAGTTTCTTAAGAGAATATCTATGTTTATGCTAAAACACATCCAATATGATTAATTATCACTACTAATGCACTTAATTCAATCATTCAATCATTACATACACAAGAAATCATAAATTCTATCATAATAACAAGAATTCAAACAAGATCAATCAAAATAATCTATAAACAATCAATCATAAGAGTAAATTAATCAATCAATCCTTATTTTTCTAAATCTCTGACATCTAAGAGACCTAATTCTCTTCTAATAGAGAAGAATACTTCCTTGGGGAGAGGTTTTGTGAAAATATCAGCAAGTTGATTCTTAGTATCAACAAACTCTAATACACAATCTCCCTTTAGGACATGATCTCTAAGAAAATGGTGTCTAATCTCTATATGTTTAGTTCTAGAGTGTTGAACTGGGTTTTTGGATAGATTTATGGCACTAGTATTATCACACTTAATAGGTATGCGATCAAGAATGATGCCATAGTCAGATAATTGTTGCTTCATCCATAAAATTTGTGCACAATAACTACCGGCAGAGATATACTCCGCTTCAGCAGTAGATAAAGCAACACTATTTTGTTTCTTACTATGCCATGAGACAAGAGCCGATCCAATGAATTGACAAGTTCCACTTGTGCTTTTTCTATCAGTTTTAGATCCGGCAAAATCAGAATCAGAATATCCTATTAAGTTACATGTTGAATTCTTAGGATACCATAATCCTAAATTGATTGTTCCTAATAAATATCTCATGATTCTCTTTACTGCACTTAAATGTGATTGTTTGGGGTTGGATTGAAACCTAGCACACATGCATACACTAAACATAATATCAGGTCTACTAGCAGATAAATAAAGAAGAGATCCGATCATACCTCGATATTGTTTTATGTCTATAGACTGACCAGATTCATCTTTATCTAAGTAACAACTAGTGCTCATCGGTGTAGACATGTGTTTTGCACTATCCATCCCAAATCTTTTGATCAATTCCTTGCAGTACTTGGATTGATTGATGAATATACCTTCTTGAGTTTGCTTGATTTGTAATCCCAGAAAGTACTTTAGTTCTCCCATCATTGACATTTCAAATTCACTTTGCATATCAAGGGAAAACTCCTTGCACAATGAATCATTAGTGGATCCAAAAATTATATCATCAACATATATTTGAACCAACAAAATATCATTATGCTTTCTCTTTATGAACAATGTGGTATCCACTTTACCTCTAGAGAATTCTTTTTCTAGAAGAAAATTGCTTAAGCGTTCATACCACACCCTAGGGGCTTGTTTCAAACCATAAAGAGCCTTTTGTAATTTATAAACATGATTTGGTTTATCCGGAATTTCAAAACCAGGGGGTTGTTCAACATATACCTCTTCTTGAATTAATCCATTTAGAAAAACACTCTTAACATCCATTTGATAAAGTTTAAAATCCATTATGGATGCATATGCCAAGAGCTTTCTAATGGCTTCTAATCTTGCAACAGGAGCATATGTTTCTTCATAGTCTATTCCTTCTTCTTGATTATACCCTTTTGCTACTAACCTGGCTTTTTTCTAATAATTATACCATGTTCATCTAATTTATTTCTAAAAACCCATTTTGTTCCTATGATAGGATAATTTTCAGGTTTTTCTACTAATTTCCACACATTGTTTCTTTCAAATTGGTTCAATTCTTCTTGCATGGCAATGATCCAGTTATCATCTATTATGGCTTCTTTTATATTTTTAGGTTCAATCATAGATACAAAAGCCATATTATTGCATAAGTCTTTAAGAGAATGTCTAGTTGTTACCCCTTTTGAGATATCACCAATGATGTTATCGAGGGGATGATCTCTTGAAGCTTTCCATTCTCTTGGAAGTTCATCATTGGATTTGACTTCTACTGGAGGATCTTAATTGTTTCCTTTATCATTTCCTTTTGAATCTTGTTCATCAATATTCATATGTTCTAAAGAATCTGCAATATCATCTAGCATATTCTTTCTTGACAAGATAGCATTAGATTCATCAAAGGTAACATGAATGGATTCCTCGATATTCATAGTTCTTTTATTATATACCCTATATGCTTTGCTTCGTAATGAATATCCAAGAAAAATGCCTTCATCAGATTTTGCATCAAATTTTCCTAGATTATCTTTACCATTATTGAGCACAAAGCATTTGCAACCAAAAACATGTAGATGAGAAATATTAGGTTTTCTACCATTATATAACTCATATGGGGTTTTCTTTAAAATGGGTCTTATTAAGGCCCTATTCATGATGTAACATGCAGTATTGACCGCTTCAGCCCAAAAATACTTTGGAAGATAAGTATCATTTAATAAAGTTCTAGCAATTTCTTCCAATGACCTATTTTTCCTCTCAACAACTCCATTTTGTTGAGGGGTTCTAGGTGCAGAAAAATTGTGTTCAATACCATGTTCATCACAGAATAATTCAAAATCTTTGTTTTCAAACTCACCCCCATGATCACTTCTAATGGATGCAATGTTAAGATTTTTCTTGTTTTGTATGACTTTAGCAAGTTTTCTAAATGCTTGGAATGCATCACTTTTATGTGTAATAAATAATGTTCAAGTATATCTAGAGAAATCATCAACTATAACTAGGGCATAGTAATTTCCTCCAAAACTCATGGTTCTAGATGGACCAAATAAATCCATATGCAATAACTGTAAGGGTTGAGTGGTTGAAACAACATTTTTAGGTTTGAATGAGACCCTTGTTTGTTTGCCCTTTTGACATGCATCACATAGTTTATCTTTTTCAAATTTCAATTTAGGCAAACCAACTACTAAATCTTTTGAAATTAATTTATTTAAGTGATCCATGTTTATGTGAGCAATTCTTTTATGCCATAACCATGGATCATCATCTTTGCTAAGAAAGCAATGATTGTTTTCTAGTTTTATGCTTAAGTCTATCATGTAAACATTATTGACTCTATGTCCTACATGCTTTAAATTAATGTCATGCTTATGTTCTATAAGACATTTTTGAGAATCAAATGATACTAGATAGCCTTTGTCGCATAATTGACTAACGCTAAGCAGGTTGTGCTTAAGGCCTTCAACAAGTAGAACATTTTCAATGGAGTTTGAAGAATTTGTACCTATTTTACCAACTCCAAGGATTCTACCTTTGTTGTTGTCACCATATGTTACATGCCCGCCTTTCTTTGGAGAGATATGTGTAAAATTTGATGCATCTCCAGTCATATGTTTTGAGCATCCGCTATCTATGTACCACTTCTTCCTCAAAGACACCTACATAATCAAGTTTTTGACTTAGGTACCCAAACTTTATTGGGTCCTTGCATGTTAGTATAAATTGAGGATCCTTTTGGGACCCATATCATTTTAATGTTGCTATAATTTTTCTTGAAGTAGCAAGTTGATATGCCATGTCCTCTTCTTCCACAGTAAAAACAAGTGATATAATTACATTTTTGTGTGGAAGTAGAAAAGTTTTTATGAAACTTTTGTTGTTTTTCAGATTTATACCCTAGTCCATTCTTATTGGAAACATATCTTTGTTTACTTAATATGACATCTAAATTATTTTTACTATAAGAAAATTTAGCAAGTGAATTTTTCAACTCTTTAATTTCTTTTTCATATTTTTCACAACAACTACAAGGATCTGATATTTTCTTGTCAGAAATAGTGGAGATATTAACTTTTTCATTTGTTTTAGAAATTGAGACTTCATTTCTAAGATGATCTAATTCTTTGTTTAATTTTGAGATTTAATTTTCTAAATTTGAAATTGTTTTCTTTGAAGATGAAACTAATTTTGCAAGTTTAATTGACTCTTTATGCAGATCAGCAAATGCTTCTTGCAATTCATCAAAAGAAATAGATAAGTTATTTGAAGATGTTACCTCTTCATCACTTTCGTAACTTTTAGCCATAAGGCAGAGATATCTCTTCATTTTCTGAATCTTCAGAAGATTCCATATCATTTTCATCCCATGTGAGGTATGCTTTCTTCAGTTTCTTTTCACTAAGATTTTTCTTTTCAGATTTCTCCATCTTTTTCTTGAAGATGGGACAATCAACCCTCAGATGTCCAGGTTGATTACATTCAAAGCATTTTAAAGTAGAGGATGAAGTTTCTGTCCTTCTCTTTGATTTAAAATTGGGTCGCCTCTGATTTCCTCTTACTTTAAGAAACTTGTTGAATCTTTTTACAAAAAGACTTAGATCATCATCATCATCTGGATCATTTTCCTGATCACTTTCTTCTTGAATTGAGGATGATGCTTTAAGAGCAATTCCTTTCTTTTTCTTGTCATTTTCTTCATGTTGGTGTAATCTCAATAATTCCATCTCATGTTCCTGCAACTTTCCAAATAAAGTGGCAAGGGACATGTTAGACAAGTCTCTTGATTCAGTAATGGCCGTTACTTGGGGTTGCCATTCTCTACTTAAACATCTTAACACCTTGTTTATGAGATCCTCATTTTGAAATTCTTTACCTAAGGCTGCTAGATGATTTACTATATGTATAAATCTCTTTTGCATGCTTTGAATATTTTCATTTTCATTCATTCTAAATAATTCATACTCATGAGTTAGTGCATTTATCCTAGATCTTTTAACATCTGTAGTTCCTTCATGTGTTAATCGAAGAGTGTCCCACATTTCCTTAGCACTCTTACAATTTGAAACCCTGAAATATTCATCCATTCCCAGGGCAAATGTTATTATGTTTTTGGCTTTTAAATTGTATTGTACTCGTTTTCTATCCTCTTCAGACCATCTATCTCTAGGTTTTTCTATAGTTATACTTTCACTTGATGAACTGCCATCTATTGTAATTCTTTCTACTATGGTGGGTATATAAGGCCCTATTTCTATGGCTTCCCAAATATTTAGGTCTATTGCCTCAATAAAAATTTGCATTCGGGTTTTCCAGTGATGGTAACCCTCTCCATTAAAGATTGGAGGTCTATTGATAGAATTCCCTTCTGGAAATAAGGCGTTTGCTGAGGCCATCTTTTTCTTGAAGCTTCTAAACTTTATACAAGAATGAAGCTCTGATACCATTTGTTAGACAAGTGGCCTCATATATCTTAAGAAGGGGGGGGGGGGGTTGAATTAAGATATTCCAAACTACTTCCCCAATTATAAATCTATTTCACTTTCTATTCAAGTTATAAATTCCCTTAACAATGAACTTCTTAAATATTAATTCAAATAAAAACAATTTGAATATGAATATAAAGCAATAATAAACAAAGGAGTTTAAGGGAAGAGAAAGTGCAAACTCAGATTTATACTGGTTCGGCCAGACCCTTGTGCCTACGTCCAGTCCCCAAGCAACCCGCTTGAGAGTTCCACTATCTTGTAAATTCCTTTTACAAGTTCTAAACACACAAGGACAATCCTTCCTTTGTGTCTAGAATTTCTTTACAACAAGAGACCCTCGGTCTCTTAATCCCTTAGAGAATTAAAAGGAGAAGAAGAAGAATGAATCTCTCTAGAAAGAGATAGATTATACAGATTGAGCACTCAAATAATTCCTTAATGAATTGCAATTGAATTGGCCAAGGAATTCTTAAGAGGATAAAATGATTTTGCTCTTTGAGAGGATAAACACTTTTGTTCTGAAAAACTCTTTGCAAATTCGTGTTATAAGTCACATATATATAGACCATTGGCGGTCATGAAAAAAACCTTTTGAGAAGTTGTGACTCTTAGAAAGATTTTTCTGAAAATCTTGTCTGGTAATCGATTACAGGAATTGTGTAATCGATTACAGCTTTTAAAATTTGAATTAAAACGTTTATTAACTGCTGGTAATCGATTACCAAAATTGTGTAATCGATTACACAGTCTAAAATTTAAATTCAAATTTTAGTAGCTGTTGTAAAACATATTTGGCCACTGGTAATCGATTACATCCTCTGGTAATTGATTACAAGAGAGTAAATCCTTTGAAAAACACTTTTTAATTTAAATTACTTGGCCAAAACTTTTGCTAATTCAATTAGAAATTCCCTTCCTAATATACTAGTGATCATCTTGATGTTGTGACTTGTAATCTTGAAGTATTGTCTTGAATTTAATCTTGAAAAGCCCATTTGCATCAATTGCATCATATCATCATGATCATCATCAAAACACCAAAGGCAATTGCATCTACAAATATCATAATTCGATTAGCAAGAATCAAAATATCATATCGAATGATATTCCTCAAATGAAATTAGGCCTCAGATGAAAGCTCAAAATGTGTGAAGTTTCCGAATGGCTTGCGACATGAAGTGATGCTAGTTGTGAATTATTAAGGTGTTCGTCAATTCCCACTGTTGGTGAACATGTGTAGAATTGTCAGACTATTGGGAAGCATACCAATGTCATTGCAGGTTAATAATTTTATAAAAGAAATCGTCTCCATAGGGGCTTGAGTTACTCAGTTTCTCCAGATAAAAGTGAACAGTTCAATAGTTATATACCACAAACGCAATTGAAATATCATGGGTTGAATGGAAATAATGAAAGTAAAGGAATAACAAAAATAACAAAAACAACAGAATTAGTGCATCAGAAATACGCAAAATTACAGAAACAATTAAAATGAATTTAATTAATTCAAGAAAAAAGTAGGATTGGATTTCATCGTTCATACCCTCAGTATCCAAATAATATTAATACATATATCTAACATCACTAATGCACACATTAAATCACCACAAATCGATCCCTTCCATTCAAGAATCCTAAGAATATTTATTGAATATCGATTCCTCGCATATGAAATAAATATCTCAGCATTACAATCACAATCTCATGCTATTTGCAATCAAAATGTTATGCTATATGTAACATCCCATTTTCATAGACTAATTTAAAAAGAGTTGTTATTTGTAAATAAATAGAGTTTGATGATAAGGTTTTTGTAATTAAATAAATAAAGAGAAATAAGTGTAGTAAAATAATAGTTTGATAAAAAATAAAAAAAGGTATTTTATTTATTCATTTGATAGAGAATAAAATAAATTTTGTTTTTATAAAATAATAAAAATAAATAAAATAATAGGTTGTGAGTACCCTAGGTATAAATAACGATATGTTAGGTCAGACAGTAACTTTTACGACTGCTTATCCCCTCAATTTCGTTTTTCCTCTCCTCCTCCCCAAAATCTTTTTTTTTCCCGCAGCCCACCAAACCTGTCTCAGAAAAACAATGATCCTGGACACATTCATCGTTGGATCGTTGTGAAATTTAAGCACCATGTTCACAACCCATGTTCCCAATTACGAGCATTCTCACCGTTGGGAATTGCCAAGTCATATCTGAGCTAAGAGAATTTCCTTTCGCATCGTAACCTTTTCTTTTCCCGCAGAAACCCAAAAATAGTCCAGTAAAACTACGATCCCAATTTCGTTAACTGTTGGATTTTTGTGAAATTTTGATATGTTGTTCGAGATTCAATTCTACACACCTTCATCGTTGGGATTTGGGAGATAATATTCATGGAGGGAGAAAAAGGAATCTCACGAAGATAGTACAAATGGAGGCTTCAATCCCTTCTCCGTCTCTCTGACGTTTGGGAATTCTATCGGAGCAATCAGAGGAAGAAAATGGAGGAATCTCAGGGAATTGCTAGAGATGCCGCTATCACTGTCGGAAGACACGTGAGCCTGCTTAAAGGTAAGGGATGAATTATTCACAATTGGGGATTAGTGAGAATATGTGTAGGAATTCTTAGAGGGTCAAATTGGGGTTTATTTTTGGGATGTTTTATTATATCAAAATTCTTCTTGTATGATTATGTGAAATTATGTGAGGGATTTTTACTCCCCGTGGATTGAGAAATATTCATGTATAATTTGTTTGTGCTTTGAATAATATTAGTGTAATAAATAGTTATATTAGAATTATGAAATTATGATTGAAATTGTATATAAGTGGTAAATCGAATATATGATGAATTGTAGAATAACATATTAATTTGATATTATAATATTGTTAAGGAGATTGAATATAAGTGCAAAATTGAATGTGTTAAATTGTGAGATACACATATGATGTGCCATCATTTTCTTCTATTTTCTAAACCCTTTTTGCACCATTTTAATTACTGATTGGTCTTAATTGTCAATTAATTAGGCAGTTTTATTATTTGGGCTCATTTAGCTAATTTGATGTTTTTAATCAAATTTCAGGAATTAATGAAACATTGGGCTTAATCTGGATTTTGGTTGTGGACTTGAAGAGGGCAAATAAAGCAGCACTTACCTTAGTTAATTTCTAATTAGGAAATTTCGCAATTTTATTTTATGTGGTTCAGTGTTTATTTCGTTTTGGGCCAGAGTATTGTAATACGGCCCAGTGACTTTGAGTGACTCTTTTTAAATAGCAGCCTTGGGATTTGTGCAAGGCATTCTGTTAGACTATTATTCAGAGCTTAGGGTTTATGGTTTTTGGGGGTTTTTCTGTTCTAATGCTACTGTTTCGTTCTTAATGCAATTTCCTATTTCCTGCTTCTAATTACAATTTCGTTCTTGTTTCTTCTTCTACTTTCATTTACATTTCTGTTTTCATTTTCGTTTCTGTCTCATTTACGTTTCTGTTTATTTACGTTTCTGCTTCATGTTTCATTTACGTTTTCTGTTTGAATCTATGGAAGGCTAAATATTCTGGTGTTGTTTCCTTCTGAGGAAGAAGCCCAACTCTCTTTGAGGTTTCGTTTATAATGTGGTTCCCTGGCAGTTTTCCCCTCACCAGTTAACCCAAATTTGTGAACATTAATCAGTGCACGCTTCGTGTTCGATTAATTGCCTCTGAGCCTAACTTGCATTCATGCTTAATGGACGAAGGGCTAACTGGTGTATGTGGTGCCTAATCACGTATTTACAGCCCTAGGTTGATTTTCGCTTAGGAAATTGAAATAGGGTTGGATTAAGTGGTTAACTGTTAGGGACAAATTCTCCATAACCCAGGATAAGAGAATGGCTTCTGAATCAGAGGAAACAACCCATTTTTAATATTATTAGTTTTGTATTCCAGTTTACTTGTTCTGCTCCTTAAATCACAAAACAAACAACCCCCCAATCGTTACTGTTACTGCAAGTATATTATGAACAATTGGTTTATCATTGCTCGTTGGGAAACGACCTAGGATCACTTCCTAGTTACTGCATTTTCATGTTTATTTGATTCGGGTATGACCTCGATCAACGTAAATATAAGATGGTTGATTGTGACATTAATTGTGTTGTGAGCTATGAATTATACAATAATCCGACCAGTGTTTATATTGAGAAAAATGTTTATGCACAGTGTTAAAGAAAAAGTGTAGGTTCCTAGTTAGGAACCAGTGTTAAATTGTAGCATAATATGCTGTATGGTTTAAAACATGAGTGTGAGGTCGTGTGTATTGTATAATTCATGAGCAATGTCTATGAATGAAATATGTGATGAATTGTGGAATGACATGTTGTTTTGAGATCACAATACTGTTATTGAGATTGAGTAAAAGTGTAAAGTAGAACATGTGTTGAATTGTGAGATACGTGAAAACATGCGATGGTGGATTGAGACATTATGAGATGTGAAATTGTGAATAAGTTTTGGTTGTGAATAAGTGTGTGATTAACTCTTGATGTGACATTATTTGTGTTGTAAGCTGTGAATTGTACAATAACCCGACTAGTGTTATCTTGAGAAAAGTGTTAATGCGCAGTGTTAAAGAGAAAGTGTAGGTTTCCTATTTAGGAACCAGTGTTAAAGAGAAAGTGTAGGTTTCCTATTTAGGAACCAGTGTTAAATTGTAGCACAATATGTTGTATATGTTTAAAACATGAGTGTGAGGTCGTGGGTATTGTATAATTCACGAGCAGTGTCTGTGTGCTAAAATGAATTTAGGGGTTGGACCTGAATCAGGAGGGAGAGGCCTTGATGGACTCTTCGGAGTGTAGGCCTTGGGGGTCACCCGGTTTGAGTGCTCCTTTAAGCCTATGTTGATCCCATATGGTTGGAGCATTCTCGCAAAACATTGTGACCCTGACTGGTCTCCCTATGATTTTACTTAGTGAGAGTGACCTGACATACCCATTGTGTGGTGTGTCTTGTTATGTACTCCTAAGCGCCTCAGGGTGGTTTTTCACTGAAATGGTACCACATTGCATATAGACTTGAGTCTTCACATAACTATCTCATGCGCTTGCTAATTGTTTATTATGAAATTGATGTGTTATTATGTCTTGATCAGAGTGTGTGATTCTTGTGTAATGTGATTGATGATTGAAAAGTGTAATTGATGGTTGAAAAGTGAACTTTGAATGACAAAGTGGCGGAATTATGTGAGTTACATGTAAGTAAGTTTTATTTGGTTTATATGATATGTATATCTAGTTGTCTTGCTTCTCTATTAGTTAGGAATGTGATAACTCACTCCTCGTGTGTTGTTTGTGTTTGGATCCTGTGAAGATCTTAAACTTTGTGTTCGGGGGAGTAGATGACTAGGTGAATTGCTTTAAGGAACCTTGTGCTGAAGGACGTCGAGACACAACACTTTGATAGGATGTGGCATTGGGGTATAGGGTTTTATATTAATTGTATGAAGTCTTAGACAACCTTGTTTGAGCCGAGATGACTTTATTATTTATTTGGACAAGTTTGAATATGATGTAGAAGAAAGTGAATGTGAGCCTTTGTTAGTATATATGTGAGGGGTAGAGGGTGTCACATTATATACCTAAAACAATGTAACGTAAAGAGTAAATTCATTGAGTTCAAATTTGAAGTGTACTTTCTAATCAAACTTAAGATCCAATTTCATGAGTAGAAAAGATTCATATATAAAATATCAAAAGAGATATATAAGAGTACGAAGATTACATCCAATCCTTTGGAGAAACTAGTCGACAATTGTGTAGAGCACAAGATCAACAAAAGAATTAATGAAGGATGCAATCCACGACCACTTCTTTCCAGCTCTAGCTCTATTTTTCTCTCTTCTCTATCCAAGCTTTGCGTGTCTTCTCTGTTTTTTTTTTTTGCACTGGTTGCTTGCTTCCTTACTATGCATGACTTTTTATACAAAAAGAGCCAAGAGGTGTCAGACTAACTCGCCTAGGTGAGTTGGTTGCTTAAGGCTGAAGACATTTGACTTGCCTAGGCGAGTTGTTTGGTTAAGGTTGAAGAAACTTCACTAGCCATGGTGAGTTAGTTGCTAGCTTGGGCGAATGGTACTATGAAATATTACAAAATGACCCTTTTGCCCTTCATCTTTGGCTTGGTTTCTAGATCTACCAAATAACCATCAAAACATAAGGAATGCACTGATGAATCTTCCATATTTATACAAAAACATTAATAAATGCATGGATCTCCTAGAATAGTTTAGGGATCTTGGCCTTGCGCGCGAGGTTACCCCTAATAGTGTAAGATTGAGAGATTTGAGGATTGCTAGTGAGTTGCTAGGAGAGATCAGAGAGGGCTAAAAGGCTGATCATTTTCTAAGAACTTAGTTAGAACCTGTAGCATTAGGGAGAGATAGTAGATTGAATGCAGGATCGGATGGAGTCTTGAGACTTTGAGATAGAATCTGCGTCCCCAATGTACCTGAGCTTAGGAAGGTGATCTTAGAGAAAGGGCATAGGAGAAACTTGAGCATCCACCCTGGTGCTACCAAGATGTATCAAGATCCGAAGACAATATTTTGGTGGCCCAACATGAAGAGAGAGGTTAGTGAGTTTGTGTATGTGTGTTTAGTATGCCAGAAGGCTAAGATAGAACACTAGAGACCCTCAGGCAAGTTGCAACCCTTAGAGATACCCAGTGGAAGTGGGATAATATCTCTTTGGATTTCGTTACAGGAGGACCCTCAGAGGTTTTGATTCTATCAGAATTATTGTTGACAAATTGACCAAATCTGCTCACTTATCCCCATCAATATTAGGTTTTCCTTAGAAAAGTTGAGCTCCCTTTATATTAGTGAGATTGTCAAATTACATGGTGTGCCATCTAGCATAGTGTCTGATAGAGATCCTAGATTCACCACTAGGTTTTGGGAGAGTCTGAACAAAGTGTTGGGAACCAAGCTTAGGCTAAGTTCAGCCTACCACCCTCAAACTGATGGTCATATTGAACAGACCATTCAGTCGCTGGAGGACCTTTTGAGAGCATGTGTATTAGAACAAAATGGGAGTTGTGAAAGTTTTTTGTCGTTGATAGAGTTCACCTATAACAATAGTTTTCATTCTACCATTTGCATGGTTCCCTACGAAGCTCTGCATGGTAGAAGGTGTAGGACACCCCTGTGCTGGCTAGAACCCAGAGATAACCTCACCTTAAGACATACCAAATTGCATTACCCCCCATCTCTTTCTAACCTCCACAATGTCTTTCATGTTTCTTAACTTTGTAAATATATCTATGATTCTTCTCACATGATCAAATTAGATGATGTTCAAGTAAAGGAGAATTTGACTTATGAAACATTTCCTAGAGGATCGAGGATAGGCGAACAAAACGCTTAAAAGGTAAAGAGATTCTGTTGGTCAAGGTGGTCTGAGTATAGACACAACGTGGGAACTAGAGAGTCAAATGTGATCGAAATTTCAAAATGTCTGTTTGATGTGGACCTTAAAACACCCCTTTAGTCCCTTTTTAAATTGAATGGGTATTTGACCTCGAATGTTAATGTTAATCTTGTCTTTGAAATCTATACTAAATTGGTATGTAAAGCTCTTTGTTTGGATGAACGGATGCAAACCTAAGAGATCTCATAACAACACTGCGAGTTTTTTTTATTTTTTTAATGCAAACCCAAAATTTTATATTTGTTCTTCTATTTACTATTTTTATTAAATTTTAAATAAGCATAAGAGTTTGTTTTGTATACCATAATTCTCCTCTTTCATTTAGAGATTTCCCTAAAATATTGGTCTCGTGGTGTTATGGATTGTTGTTGTATGATATTTGTGTTGTCTGAAGACCTAAGGAATGTGAATCTCAGGCACGAGTTTATATATATATATATATATATGTATGTATATGTGATGATGATATTGACATAAGATGATTGTTGACGTTGATGATGACATTGAGATGAGACGATATTGATATTGATGTTGATGATATTGATGTCTCAAGGAAGTTTCTCAAGGAAGCTTCTCAAGAAGATGAACTTAGTTATTAGAGAGGCGTGTGTAGCTAAGCTCTAGCTTCCCAAGGAAGCTTCTCAAGGAAGTCTCTCAAAGAAGTTTCTCAAGGAAGCTTCTCAAAGAAGTTTCTCAAGGAAGCTTCCCAAAGAAGCTTTCATTTAGTTAGTGATCTAGGCTATAAATAGAAACATGTGTAACACTTGTCATAACTTTGATGAATGAGAGTCTTGTGAGACACACTTCAAAGTTCAACTTCTCTCCCTTTTTTTCTCCTTCAATTTTGTGCCCCCCTTTCTCCCTCTCTCATTCTTTTCCTCCATTGAAGCTTCCTCTCTAAGCTTCTTATCCAAGGCACTCTCTTGGTGGTGAAGCTCCTCCTTCCATGACTTATTCCCTAGTGGATGGCGCCTCCTCTCACCTATTCTTCTTTATCTTCCGCTGCATCTCCATGGTTGAAAATCACCATTGAAGGACCTCATTGAATATGGTATTGAATTGAAATACAACAAATCACACTAAAGAGGGGGGGGGGGGGTTGAATGGTGTGCTAGACAAAATATAGAATTCTTTTTGAATGGATGATGTTTAATAAATAGAATAGTTTTTAAAGACTCCCGTCTAGTGATTGAAGCAAGTTTTCTTAAGCATAGGTGGATTGTCGCCTAGTAATATATATAAATTGTATTTTTAGAGAAATATTTGTGTAGACTTTGAAAATACTCTGACAAGCTAAAGAAGAGAAGTAAAAATACTTAGTTTTATATTGGTTCACTCAACCTCAGCTACGTCCAGTCATCCTTTACCAACTAGTAAAGGGTTCCACTAATCAAACTTGATTACAACAAGTATTATTTTCTGCCACTTTTGGCTTGCAAGTATTCTCAAGGCCACCACTGACACAACCCTTAGACTCCCCCCGAATTTAAGTACACCTAAGTATTATTTAGTCACTAAGCCACTATTGGCTTTCAAAAACAAAAGTTTGGTTTAGAATTAGAGATTCTTTTCAACACTCAAAGAGTGCGTTTACAATGAAGTTCTCAATCTTGCAACAAATATTTGTAAAATACAAAGAATGGACTCTCTAAGTTAAGTGTTTCTCTCTAAAGATGTTGTTCTTTTCTTTCTTGATGCTCGACTTTTGCTTTTCTATACTTGTTCGTCAATTTTCTTCGAGTCCTTGACATCCTCTTTATACTAAGAGGTTCATAGTTGTGGAAAGGATCTTTAGCATTGAATAATATGACTGTTGTTGATTTTGATCTTGTTTCCCAGTATAAACAGATATTGTGCGTCTTTGTTTGACACTGGATTAGAACTTTCCATAACTATTATTGATAAATCAACGCAACCATTACACATAAAAAAGGGAAATATAAGATGCATTCGTAGATATGTTTCTTTTAATAGAATCATATTATATGACACAAACAAACTTATTGAAGTAAATGTGCATATTCAAATTGGTGTTTGGATGGACTGGATGAGTACTTCTTGCTTCTAGTAGACGAGGTGCTGTAATCCTACCCCCAAGGGCATTGGATAAAAGACTCCAAGAAGATTGGGCTAGAGATGCAGGAGAAGGCCCTAGGGTTCTCATGAGCCTTAGGGTAGATTTTGAGCCCATGGTGATGCAATCCTACCCCCTAAGGGTATTGGATAGAAGACTCTAAGAGGATTGGGCCAGAGTGGCTAAAGAAGGCCCTAGGGTTCTCATGAACCTCAAGGTAGATTTTTGAGCCCATGGGCCAAGGTTGGGTCCACTTTTCTTTGTAAATATTAGAATATGTTTTCCTTCTTTTGGGCCTTGTATTTTTGTCATTTTAGGTTTGTAGGGTACCCTACAAATTAAGGGTACCCCTACCCTACAAGTTAAGGGTACCCTAGTAGTAAAGGGTTTTAGCCTTATATTTCCGGGCATTTTGAGAAGTCTTTGTAGTATATAATTTTTTGTATTTTCATGTATTTTGGCATGGGGTGAGCTTAGCTATTGGAGGGGTGTGTGTAGTTTCCCCCCTCTAGCTTCTCAAGGAATATGCTGAGATGCCTTTAGCATATTCTTGGAATATTCCTTTTGCATATTCTTGTGGCATATTCCTTTCCCATGTGCTAGAGTCACACCTTCCATTCTTGTGACATCTAAAGGGAATATGTTAAGATGCCTTTGGTATATTCTTGGAATATGCTAAGATACCTTTGGCATATTCTTGGAATATGTTAAGATGCCTTTGCCATATCCTTGAAATATTCCTCTTATATTCACATGAAATGAAAATGAAATTCACATTTTGTTAGTGACTTACGGTATAAATAGAAACATGTGTAACACTTGTCATAACTTTGATGAATGAGAGAGTCTTGTGAGACACACCTCAAAGCTCAATTTCTCTCCCTCTTTTCCTCCTTCAATTTCGTGCTCCCCCCTCTCTCTCTCTCTTTCTTTTCCTCCATTTAAGCTTCCTCTCTTTAATTTCATGCTCCTCCCCTCTCTCTCTTTCTTTTCCTCCATTGAAGCTTCCTCTCTAAGCTTCTTATCCAAGGCACTCTCTTGGTGGTGAAGTTCCTTCTTCCATGGCTTATTCCCTAGTGGATGACGCCTCCTCTCACCTGTTCTCCTTTATCTTCTGCTGCATCTCCATGGTGGAAAATCACCATTGAAGGACCTCATTGAAGCTCAAAGATCCAGCCTCCATAGAAGCTTCACAAGCAAGCTTCCATCAAGTGGTAATCAGAGCACAAGAGCTTCAAGTAGGTGCTCTTTAAACCTCCATTAATTTTCAGCTTTATCTTCTCCCCCATTGTTGTTTCTTCATTTTTCTCCATGTATCTCCTCACATGTCTTGTGCTAAATTTTGTTAACATGATTCTTTAGAATTTCCACCGATTAAACTTTGGTATAGAAGCTAGATTTGATTTTCCATGGTTCAAATTTCTTGTTCTTGTTCTTGAACCATGAATTGTGTGGAGTTTTGGTTCCTTTGAGTTTTGTCTTGCTATTTTTTGTGGCTGAAACCTAAATCATAAAATTCTTACAAAAACATTAAAGTAGAAGAAAACCTAAAAAATCTAGAGTGACTTGTTCACCTATTGTAGTTTTTTCATAGAAATCATGTCTAGTCATGAAACTTGTCACATAAGATTTCTTATGTTGTGCTGAATTTTATTTTTCTTGTTTCTTTGTCTAACTCATTTGTTCATGAGTGTATGAAATTCTTTTAGCCTATTGTCACAAACTACCCTTCGGCGGGAGGGCGACGCGAGGCTCACGGGTGTGTCTTCCAAGGAGGGAAAACGCGCGGAGTGGCCACCAACGTTTATTCGAGGAAAACGTTAGGAAAAACCAAAAACGGGTCTACGAATTTTAAGAATAAAAGGTTCAGGAGTTGTTTTTACACGCGGGGAAGGTATTAGCAACCCACGCGTTCGTCACAAGGGACGACAGCCTTTAATCAAATGTGCAAAATCATGACTTTTAATTTATTTTATTTCTCCTTTTTTATGTTTTTTATCTTTTGGGGTCGACAAAAGCGGGGCTTTTGCTCCTACGTATCCTCAATTACGATGAGGAACTCATACCTACGTGATTCTTTGAGAAAGCAAGAAAATTATGCGAGGTATTGATTTTAGACTTTTAAATGGTTCATTTTAACCGATAAAAGTAAAAGGACCGTTTAAGGCATTGGACCTTGAAATAATTTCCAATGACCTTTTTGCGGGCAAAAACTTGATTTGTGAGTTGATTTTAGCTTTAGTTTCACTTGGTTATTTCTCAACTCATTAAAAGAGAATTTTCAAAGTATATGTCCGGTTGAAACTTTCCTTTTTGATGATTAACCGAGGTTACGACATAAACGATCGGTTGAATTTTATTTTGAAGGCGAATAAATGAGATTACAACGCAAACGATTGGTCGAAATTCATTTTAACATTGATTAAGTGAGATTACAGCTCAAACGATCGGTCGAAACTCGCTTAAAACGATGACAAAGAATACCGAAAGTAGACGAGATGAAGATGAAAACATACAAAGCAAGAATGAATTCAAAGCTTCCAAATCGAAAACTAACCGGTTGAAGGTCGACGAATGATGAAGAACGAATGAAGAACGATGAAGAATGACAAAGAACGTTCACAGAATTAATCACGGAAGCGTCACAGAAGCATTAAGAAAGCACCTTGGCCTTGATTTTCTCCTTCTTTCTTCTTCTCCTCACTAATTTTAAGTGAAATCTAATTGCCCAAGGTGTTGAACCCCTTCCCCTCAGCCTCCAACGCCATTTTATAGAAAAAATGGAGGAGGAGCTTGCCGTCTAACTTGCTCAGGCGAGCTGTTGCTTCCTTTAGAAGATTCCTGGTGGGCCCTGATGGGCCCAGGGCTAAATAACACCCCCTAAATTGATCATTTCACCCCCTATTCGAACCCGACAAGTGCACCAGATTGTGTAAGTAGTATAAAATGGTAAGAACCAAGTATCGAACTCTCGGGGAACTTGTGTTACTTGGTTCTTATCGTTTTATACTACTTGCACGATCTGGTGCACTTGCTGGGTTCAAACAGGGGGTGAACTGATCAATTTAGGGGGTGTTATTTAGCCCTGGGCCCACCAAGAATCTTCTAAAGGAAGCAACAGCTCGCCTGGGTGAGTTGGGCGGCAAGCTCCTCCTCCATTTTTCCTATAAAATGCTGTTGAAGGCTGAGGGGAAGGGGTTCAACACCTTGGGAAATCAGATTTCACTTAAAATTAGTGAGGAGAAGAAGAAAGAAGGAGAAAATCAAGGCCGAGGCACTTTCGTAACGCTTCTGTGATGTTTCCGTGATCAATTCCGTGAACATTCTTTGCCATTCTTCATCGTTCTTCGTTGTTCGTTAACCTTCAACCGGTTAGTTTTCGATTTTGAAGCTTTGAATTCATTCTTGATTTGTATGTTTTCATCTTCATCTCGTCTACTTTTGGTATTCTTTGTCATCGTTTTAAGCGAGTTTCGACCGATCGTTTGAGTCGTAATCTCACTTAATCAATGTTAAAATGAATTTCGACCGATCGCGCAAGTAGTATAAAACGCTGCGAGTGAACATGAGCTGGAACTGAAGGAGCTGCAGAAGTAGATGCTGGAGTAGGTGCTGGAGCTGTAGAAGTAGATGGAATATCAGCTGGCCTCACCCTCGCCCTCCTAGCCCCTTCGAAAGCAACTATTAGATCATCAGGGTTCCAATAGTTCTTCCTGATGTAGGCCAAGTTAATGATCGGGCTCAGGTGCTCAAATGTGAGGCTGTCAAAGACAACCCCTCGGGCTTGGCATAATGCAGTAATCAAAGCAGGAAACCGAAGTCTACAAGAGTTAGACTGGGCAATAGAAGTCATCTGTCCTGAGATGAGAGCATCGATGTTCATATTAATATGAGAGACCAGACCAAAGATCAACCTGGCTCTGTCCACAGTAAGGTCTGATGTATGAGATGTAGGGCCCAGGTTGGAGTAAGAGAGAACACTCCACACCTGGGCCAAGGTAGTCAGATCCTTCCTGAGAATTCTCCCTCGATGGCCCTCAACATTCAAAATGAACCCCCTCCCTGGTATGCAAAGAGTAGCCTCAATCTCTCTGTAGTCTGTGGGCAACCTGCAGTACCTAGAGTTGGTGGGTAAAGTCTCCCCCTCCTCTAGGACTACAAGAGTCTCTAGAAATGTGTTGAGGCTGTCAGCGTCTATCTTCACCAGGTGGCCTCTAATCCTAGCTTGCTTTGGTGAAGGACCCTCAGAGTTGTAGAGATTAGCATAAAATTCCTTCACCAAAGCAACATCAATGGTCCCATCAGCCAAGTTGGTGAGGCGTTTGTGAAGATTATGCCTCTCCAACTCTGTCTTGAAGTCGTCGAACTCTGTGTGGTATATCTCAACCTTCCTTTTTGGCAAAATGCTCCTTCCCAAGACATTATCTGTATAACGGTTCCAAGCATCAAGTGAATGGAACCGTCTAGTATCATACTAAGTAGTTGGCCTTGCCCCAATGCTCTTACGTTTCCTGAAGGCAATCTGTAACACAAAGGAACCCAAAAAGTTAGTTACACCACAAGTTATTCAAATTGAAAAACAGAAAAATAAGACTAAGAAAAACATTGGTGGCTTAGCAAGACATGGTCTACTTAGCTCGCCTTCATAAAATAAACACTACTGCTTAGCGACATGGAGGGTCGCTTAGCGAATATTGCAGAAAATTCTACTTCTGCATAATCGGCTTAGCAAGTGACTGCCCGCTAAGCCTAATGATAGCCGCAACAGATAAGCGCTAAGCTTCGCAGGATTGCGCTTAGGGGCTCATGAATTTCATAAAATTCACTAAGTATGGGGGCTTAGCGAGCTAGGCTCGCTTAGCCCAATGGATGCCGCAACGAAATGAGCTTAGCATAGACAGGCTGGGCTTAGTGCGCGGCTATCAACAAAAAATTTGACTAAGTTACCTGGGCTTAGCGAATCAGCCTCGCTTAGCCACAGGTATCTCAATAGGAGGATGAGTGTTCATCCTTACAAGATGCACTCGCTTAGCGTGGTAGGCGCATTTAGCGAGTTCGTCTGAAAATGCATATATTCAATGAATCTTGATGAACTCGCTTAGCGCTGCATGTTCGCTTAGCGAATTCATCACGTTTTCCAGAAAAACACAGAAAACAAAGTTCGTTTTCTCCTCTATTTTTGAGCCTCTAAAAGGCATATCAAACATGCAAACCTGTCAAAACTATCTACACAGCAAAATCATTCACAAAATCCTAATTTTTAACTAATCTAATATCGTTCAAACCCTAGCAATCAAAAGCTAAATCTATGGTTTTCTAACCTAAGGTTCAACAAAATAAAAGAGAAAGAAAAGGAATGAGAAACTTACTTGGATCTTTAATAGTTGACGATGCGTGAAGATGCACATAGAAAGCAAGAATGCACGAGTTTGGGTGTGAGAGAGAAGATGCAGGGAATGTTCAGTAAATTTTAGGCAAATGTGAGTGTAACTGATGTTACACTCACTCAAGCAATTTTCGACCCTCTCGCTTAGCGAACTGTAGCGCTAAGCGAGCCAGAGAGACATTTGGTTTCTCAAAGCGGGTCACTTAGTGGAACTACGTGCTTAGCCCAAGTTTGAAATTCAAAGTCTAATTTTTTTTTGAACACATAGCTGGGCTTAGCGCACAGAAGTGGCGCTTAGCGAATTCTGCAGGTCATAAAACCTGCAACTCTCGTTGAGTTGGGCTCTGGGCCGGCTTAGCTAAAATAATGCATCTTGAATATAGAGGGGCATGCGCTTAGCGGAAGATGAATCACTTAGCGCTGCCATAGCCAGAAGGATTTGGGCATAGTTGGCATGAGTGGCGCTTAGCTCAATGAAACCCAGTTTAGGCTGCATCAAAATGGGCTTAGCGGCGACATGTTGCGCTTAGCCAGCAAATACGATGCACTTAGTTAGCAGACCATCGCTTAGCCGGATTCAGATCTAATTGAAAGGGCTTAGCTCAGCCTTGGCTAGCTTAGCGGACCAAATCAGCTTGAGGTGCAAGGGTTGAGCGCTAAGCACTAGAGACTCTCCGCTTAGCGCATGACAAAAGATGCGCTTAGTGCGAGGCTTGCGCTTAGCGGGAGGATTGATTTTCAGAAAAAGGTTTCTAAATTATTTTTCAGTCCCTTCCTCAAGAAATTGAAACCCTTATATCTATCATTCAAAAACAAACTGATATACCCCAATGTAATGATTATGAAGCAAGTTCCACGCTATGCCATATATAATAGAAAAGAAAAGCAGAAATTAGAACTGGGTTGCCTCCCAGGAAGCGCTTCTTTAATGTCATTAGCTTGACGCTTTTACCTCAATGGGTAATCATGTTTTTGTTCTTACTTCCATAACCTCCTTACCCACTTCCATTACCTGTAAGCAAACATTTTGTTCTGGAGCAGGCTTGTCTTCAACAAATAAATCAAAATCAATTTTCTGATCTTCAAAGTCCAGCTCCAACTTCTTTCTCCCTATATCAACTATGCAGCTCACAGTTAACATGAATGACCTTCCCAAAATTACAGGAATGTCATTATCTTCACAGATATCCATTACCACAAAGTCTGTCGGGAAGATAAAATGTTTTACTCTGACCAACACATCTTCAATTACTCTATATGGTGATGTAAGCTCCATTGGAGCTTGTAGGCCTAGGATCTTCTTGATCAATGGATTCCTTTGCTTCTTGGAAGATGAATGGCAGCAGAATGGAGAAGGAAGAGAGAGAGGAGAAGCCACTTCAAGGAGAAGATGAGTCTAGAAGAAGCTCACCACCATAGGAGGCCATGGATAAGAGCTTGGAGGAAGAAGGAGATGAATGAAGGGAGAGAGAGAGAAGAGCACGAAATTTTAGGCACTAAAAGAGCTTTGAAATATGAAGTTTAATTTTCAAATCATCAAAGTTTTAATAAATGCACACACATGACCTCTATTTATAGCCTAAGTGTCACACAAAATTGGAGGGAAATTCAAATTTCACTTGAATTTGAAATTGAATTTGTGGAGCCAAACTTTGGAGCCAAAATTATACTAATTATGATTAGTGAATTTTAGTTATGGTTCAGCCCACTAATCCAAGATCAATTCCAAGATTCTCCACTAAGTGTGCTTAGGTGTCATGAGACATGAAAAGCATGAAGGACATGCACAAAGTGTGACTATATGATGTGGCAATGGGGTGTAGTAAGCAAATGCTCACCCCCCCTCTAAAATTTAATTGGATTGGGCTTCTACCAATTCAATTAAATTTATTTCCAACCACACACATCAAATATCTACTTAGTGCATGTGAAATTACAAAACTACCCATAATACAAAAACTAGTCTAGGTGCCCTAAAATACAAGGCCTGAAAAAATCCTGTATTTCTAGGGTACCCTACCTACACTATGGAGCCCTAAATACAAGGACCAAATATGAAGCCCTAAATACAAGGACCAAATATAATGACATCCTAGTCTAATATGTACAAAGATAATTGGACCCAACCTTGGCCCATGGGCTCAGAAATCTACCCTGAGGTTCATGAGAACCCTAGGGCCTTCTTCAGCAGCTCTAGCCCAATCTTCTTGGAGCCTCTTGCTCATGGTTCTAGTGACTGGTCCCTTCCTAGGGAGGATTGCATCATCCCCTTCCCCTTGAAGAGGATTTGACCTCAAATCTGTTAGTTCCTCCTCCTCAATATCAGCTCCACCTGCAAAAGGAATTAAATCAGAAATGTTAAAAGTGGTGCTGACTCCATACTTTTCTGGGAGGTCCAACCTATAGGCATTGTTATTGATCCTCTCCAAAACCTGAAAAGGTCCATCCCCTCTAGGGCTAAGCTTGGATTTCCTTTTAGTAGGGAATCTATCCTTCCTAAGATGGAGCCAAACCCAGTCACCCTCATTAAGAACTAGCTCTTTTCTTCCTCTATTGCCTTTAGTTGAATACACCTTTGTTTGGTTCTCTATTTGGTTCTTAACCCTCTCATGCAACTTCTTTACAAATTCTGACCTAGATTCCCCTTCTTTATGTATAAAAGAAGTGTCCAGTGGGAGGGGAATGAGGTCTAATGGTGTTAGGGGATTGAACCCATAGACAACCTCAAAAAGGGGACTGCTTGGTGGTTCTATGAACCCCCCCTGTTGTAGGCAAATTCTATATGAGGAAGATACTCATCCTAAGACTTATGGTTGCCTTTCAGAAGAGCCCTTAAAAGGGTGGATAAAGACCTATTCACTACCTTTGTTTGCCCATCAGTTTATGGATGACAAGTGGTAGAGAAAAGAAGTTTAGTTCCTAGCTTAGCCCATAAGGTTTTCCAGAAGTGGCTAAGGAACTTAGCATCTCTATTTGACACAATGGTCCTAGGAAAACCATGGAGTCTCACAATTTCCTTGAAAAAGAGTTTTGAGATGTGGGAAGCATCATCCACCTTGTGGCATGGTATAAAGTGTGCCATCTTTCTAAACCTATCCACCACCACAAAGATAGAGTCTACACCTCTTTGGGTTCTAGGAAGCCCAAGGACAAAGTCTATACTAATGTCTACCCAAGGTGCAGATGGGATGGGTAAGGGTGTGTATAGCCCATGAGGCATCACCCTAGACTTGGCTTGTAAACAAACCACACACCTAGTGCAATGCTTATGGACATCTTTCTTCATATGGGGCCAATAAAACTTTTCTTTGAGTAAGACAAGGGTCTTGTCTATCCCAAAGTGGCCCATGAGCCCACCCTCAAGGCTCTCTTTCACAAGTAATTTCCTAATGGATCCTTGGGGTATGCAAAGCTTTCCCTCGTTGAACAAATACCCCTAAGCCAGATAGAATCCATCTTGGGCCTTTTTCCCACAACTCTCGTAAATGGGAGAGAAATGTTCATCTAAAGCATACAAGCCCCTAATATTATCAAATCCTAAAATTTGAGCTCCTAGGGAGCAAAATAATGTGTGTCTCCTAGAGAGGGCATCAACTACCACATTTGTTTTTCCCTTTTTGTATTTGATAACATATGGAAATTGCTCTAGGTACTCTACCCATTTTGCATGCCTCTTGTTTAACTTGCTTTGCCCTCTAATGTACTTAAGTGATTGATGATCACTATGAATGACAAATCCCTTGGAAACAAGGTAATGTTCCCAAGTTTGGAGGGCTCTTATTAAGGCATAAAGCTCTTTATCATAGGTGGGGTAGTTGAGGGTGGCACTATGAAGTTTTTCACTAAAATAAGCAATAGGGTGCCCACCTTGTAACAATACAACTCCAACTCCCACTCCAGAGGCATCACATTCTAGCTCAAAAGTTTTAGAAAAGTCAGGAAGAGCTAGAACAAGTGCCTTAGTAAGCTTTTCTTTGAGCAAACCAAAGGCTTGCTCTTGTTTTTCACCCCAGGTAAATGCCACATTCTTCTTCACCAACTCATTGAGAGATGATGCAATTGTAGAGAAATTAGGAACGAACCTTCTATAGAAGCTTGCTAACCCATGGAAGCTCCTAATATCTCCCACACTTTTTGGGGTGGGCCATTCTTGGATGGCCTTGATTCTCTCAGGGTCCACTTGGACCCCATTTCTACCAACTACAAAACCTAAGAAAACTATATTATCTACACAAAAGGTACACTTCTCTATATTTGCATAGAGGGTGTTTTTCCTAAGGATTGAAAGAACTTGCCTGAGATGTCCTAAGTGATCATCTAGGCTCCCACTGTACACTAAAATATCGTCAAAATAAAAAACTACAAATCTACCTATGAAATCCCTTAAGACATGATGCATAAGCCTCATAAAGGTGCTTGGTGGATTAGTGAGCCCAAAAGGCATCACTAACCATTCATACAAACCAAACTTGGTCTTGAAAGCGGTTTTCCACTCATCACCTTTTTTCATCCTGATTTGGTGATAACCACTTTTAAGATCAATTTTTGAAAAGATATTGGCACCATGCAACTCATCAAGCAAATCATCAAGTCTAGGAATGGGGTGCCTATACTTTATCATGATGTTGTTGATGGCCCTACAATCTGTACACATTCTCCACGTACCATCCTTTTTGGGCACCAACAACACCGGCACAGCACATGGGCTTAGGCTCTCTTGGACCCAACCCTTCTCCAATAATTCTTTAACCTGAGACTCTATCTCCTTAGTCTCCTGAGGGTTAGTCCTATAGGCTGGCCTATTAGAAAGGCTTGCTCCTGGGACTAAATCTATTTGGTGTTCTATTCCCTTTAAAGGAGGTAACCCAGGGGTATCTCTTTGGGAAATATATCACCAAATTCATGTAAGAGTTCTTGGACCTTTGGGGGTAAGGTCTCAAATGTAGGACCCTGAGGTTCATGAGAACCCTAGGGCCTTCTTCAACAGCTCTAGCCCAATCTTCTTGGAGCCACTTGCTCATGGTTCTAGTGACTGGTCCCTTCCTAGGGAGGATTGCATCATATGGTATGGTAATGGAGCGGTCAACACACTACTACAAAAAGCAGTTTTAACATCGGCTTATTAACATCGGTTTTGGACAAAACCGATGTTAAGTTAAATGCGGTGGCATATTTGTAAATAAAGTATCCTTCTTAACATCGATTTTCCAAAAAAACCGATGTTAACTAATGATGTTAACATCGGTTTTACAAACAACCGATGTTAATGCATACACGTTAACATCGATTTTTCCAAAACCGATGTTAACAACTTTAGTTAACATCGGTTTTGGAAAAACCGATGTTAACGTATGATATGTTAACATCGGTTTTACAAACAACCGATGTTAATGCATACACGTTAACATCGATTTTTCCAAAACCGATGTTAACAACTTTAGTTAACATCGGTTTTGGAAAAACCGATGTTAACGTATGATATGTTAACATCGGTTTTCCAAAAAACCGATGTTAATGCATACACGTTAACATCGGTTTTTCAAAAACCGATGTTAACTAATGATGTTAACATCGGTTTTGAAAAAACAGATGTTAACGTATGATATGTTAACATCGGTTTTCCAAAAAACTGATGTTAATGCATACACGTTAACATCGGGTTTTCAAAAATTGATGTTAGCTAATGTTGTTAACATCGGTTTTCTGGAAAAACCGATGTTAATATAAACTTTTTTTTAATTATTTATATATTTTAAAAAAACCATATATTGCGTTATTAATTATATTTTAATTAAAAAAATATAATAATTAATAAACAATTATAAATTCAAAAGGTAAGCATTTAAAAATTAATCTAAATTTTTAAAATTAATTTCATAATTTTAATTTTATTATTTCATGATTATCATTTAAATATAACACACATTTATATAAATTATTTGATATTAGTTATTTTGAAAAAAAATTGTTTTTAATAATAAAGTTTAACTTTTATAGAATTTTTATAGAATTTTGGTAAAAATAGTTATATTGTAAAAAAATTAAAATTTATTATTAATATATTTTTATTTAATTATTATAAAAATAAAAAATTATAATAATTAAATAAGCAACATCTCTCACTCCCAAATTAAAAAATTGCCGATTACCAAACATGCCATCTCTCAAAAAGTACAAAGTGTTACTATTATTTCTATTTAATTAGTATAGTAGTACAATACTATTTCTAATAAATTTAATATTAAAATCACATAATTGTACGTACTACGTAGTAATTGAGATTCTTCAAATAAAGAGAGTAACTCTCGGGTAATTTAGTGAATTCTGAAAGACAATAAATTATGTTTTTGACAAGTGTTTATACAACAATTTTATACAGTAGTAATATTTTTTATATCAACAAAAACTAAATATAATTTCATCTGAATAATCTATTTTATTTTTTAATGTAAATATTTATCACTTAGATTATCAAGATTACGATTTTTAAAGAAAAGATTAACAAGATTACGAATTGGGTTAAAGCCAATTTGTATAAGAAAATTGGATATCATAAGTATAATTGAATATGAGTGGTATTTATTTTTCAATCTTTGACAGCATACGAGAATAGTTCCCGAATTATAGTCTTATTTTTCTCGGAATTTGCACACTCTGTGCCATTTGATCAGTTCGTTGCAATGCCTTGATGCTGCTAGATATTAGTATTGCATACTACGTTTGAAGTTAAAGGTATATATAGATATAAACAGAGTGATGAATAACTCTACTATTTGGAGGGGATAGAATTTTGTTACAGTAAATTCAACTTTACGTTTTGGAGAGGTTAGAAAATTCAACTCTAGTTTTTGGAGGGGTTTGAATTTGGTTCAGTTTTAGTTTATTCGACGTCAATCAATAATTAAGTTTTCTAGTGCTATTGTTTTTGTCACTGTCATGAACAATTCGATTGCTCTAAATTTAAAAATATTTCAAAAAAAAAGTAGTAATTTTTAATTATTAATGAAAAAATAGCTATAAATATTATATAATTTGCCCTTTTTCAGTTTAGAGGAATCCGGTGCCTCAAAAAAATTCATAATTAAAGTGAAAGTCGTGTTTAATAAAATCTTAAAATCAATAATAAAAATTTTCAAATTTTATTTTATTCTTTGAAATCTCAGACATGAATCAAAAGTGTACGTTTAAATTGAGACTTGTGGAAAGAAAAAAAAAACATCCATTCCTTCTATCAATCGCTTCTTACAGTACAAAACCCCAAGTTTTTAGCTACCCAAATTTATAGTAGTATTTGTGAACTGTGACGCCGAGTTAGTTAGTTAAGATCACTTTATTTTTATATATAGGAACAGATCTGCACTCATTAGAGCATTTTTAATCAATAAATTAAGCTACCAAAGTTTCTCGTGTAATTTTTTCATAATATTTCACACTTATTTTTCTTTGACTTGTGGCTTCTTATAATTGAGAAAGTTGGAAAAGGTTCCGAGAAAGAAAAAGGGGTTTCGTACATCTTCAAAAGATCTGAGAAAAAGGGATACTCTCTCTTTGACTTGTGTGAGAAAAAGGGGTACTCTCTCAAACGCAATATTGCAGAGAAAGAAAAAGGACCCAAACGCAAGCTCCAATAGCAGAGAAGAAAAGACAGCTTCACAAATTTCCGGAAAACGCAAACGTAAGCTCTTCAAAAAATGGCGCCGGGTACTCTCTCTCTTTCTCTTTCCTTGTTTTCTCTTCAAATCTTGACTCACCCTAACCCTAACCCTAACCCTTTGCGTTTTCACTTTTCAGGACCAAACGGACGCCTTACAGAATGGTTTGGTAATCATGGAAGATGTTCAAATGGCAGTTGCTGATTATTTCATTAGTGACTTTGTTTGAAGGAATTTTAAGGTATTAAATATTTTATTACTTTTAATTTAATTCCTTAACTAGGCGATGAAGAAATCCAATATTAGCAAATCCCTTTGTTCAAAATGTCCAGTAGTTGACTGTGCTTGGATTTTTTTTTCTTTCTCTTTTTTCAAATTAGAAGAATGCATGATGCAGGCAAAACACGATAATAAACCACACCATCAATACGATATTAACGATATCCTCTTTAACTGAAACTTAAATATATTCAAATCCTCATCTACTTTAACATTCATTTACTCTTTACCAGCACTTAATTGACTTTCTTGATTACGCTAAGAATATTAAAACGTAATTAAACATGTTTTTAAATATACTAAAAATTAATATATTTAATTATCATATTCCTAAGAATGTAATATTATTTCGTGAAAAAACGTTTCCTCAATATTTGTTCGTTTATTTGTATGCGGTGATTTGAACTAAACTACTAGTACCATTTTTTTTATAAGCAAAGTGTATATATTTATTTGAACCAACTCAAAGCACAAGTTGTGCCTTGAGCCAACATGAGCATATTACACAAGAGGTACTGATACCAATTAAGTTATCTATAAAACTAATTAGTAAAAATAACTAATATGCTTAAAAAATTGCTATTTGTCTACTGTGATTTTTATATATGTTTTAAAAATTGCTTTTTATTGGGTTGTGATTTTTATGCTAATGTAGTAAAAATAACCTCAGATTAAGAATATGTTTTAAAAGAATTCATTTTAATAATTAATTTATAAATTTGCACCAATACTCGGATTCTAATTTGTTCACATCCAATTTTTGTCATTTTTTCTGCATATGGTTGTCTCAATTTTTGGTGTTCTGCTTGTAATATGAAGAAGAACCAGATTTTTTAACATTTTGGTTATCCTTTTTCGGGAATAAGTTTCAATTCTAAGGTCTCTTTTTGAAAGCTATCTTAACTAAGGTTCTACTCGGTGTATATAGAGAACCAATTACTTACTAATTCATAAGAGCAACAAACACACTCTTTACCACTAGAGCTGGCAATTAGCAAAATTCACTTGGAATATGGATATTTCTAAGACGGTGAAGAATATTTTATATTGAATTTTCATTTTTTTGGTACATGGAAATGAGAATATTTATTTTAATTTTTTGTCTTGTATACAAGGACTTGGTTGGCCTTTGATCGTGGCTCACGATTGCTATGTAACAATTTTTTATTTTATTTTTTATAGTTATTCCAACGAACAAAAATTGATTAATTAATTAATTAATTAATCATACTTGGTTAAACAGGCTATCTGTTGAGAAGCTAGCTTCCACTGTGCTTTGGAAACTCTCCACTCCATGCAGCTATACTGAAACGGAATCCTGGTATTCCTTCTAATTCACACCAAACTCACCACTTTGTCTTGTTACCAATGAATATTTTTATTACGTGTTCACTGCCATTAATGACAATTGATATATGCTATACAAATTGTGTTCATGATGAGTGAACCTTAGATTCCTGTTTGAGATTGGATGCAATGATTCTTGCGGACAGTTTGCATTAATCATTGTATTCAATCTTGAATTGTCCGTTTGGACAGTTTGGGGAGACTGATATTTTTATAGTAGATTCATGTGTTAAGGTTAAAATTATTTTGTTTAATTTGATGAAATTTCGGTAATGCATTTCTAGTTGTTCTCTGAGTGCATACTTGATTATCGGGAAGTTAATTTCACTGATTTCATGTCGTGTACTTGGAGACCAATGCGAAATGCTGCCAAAATTTTGTCAAATTTAACAAAATAGAATTAACCCTGATGTATGAAGCTACCATAAAAGACGGTCTTCCTGAATGGGATAGGGTCACACCTTTAATAAAAAAGTGAGATTTTCATGCATCGAATAACTATGAGAGTATGACCGAGTTATTACTTAGATGGATCGAAGTTGGATGAATGAAAGTCGCATCAGCCCAGAATATGAGGAAGGCGTCGAGCAATTCTTACAATTTGCTTCACAAAGAGGTCAACCGGATGAAGATGGAAAATATTATTGTCCTTGCATCAATTGTTTGAACGGAAGACGACAAATACTGGATGACATACGAGAGCATCTGTTGTGTGATGGAATTAAGAGAAATTATACAACGTGGATATGGCATGGTGAAATGACAGACATGCAGAGTGGGCAACAATCCGAACCGTTTGATGTAGAAATGGGAGATCGCTTGGAGGATATGATTCGTGACCTTGGACAAGAGTCTTTCCAGCAAGCACATGCCCCTGTGTATGAAAGATTGCAGGGTGACTCAAAGAAGCCTTTGTATCCGGGGTGCAACAATTCCTTGATGCTATTGTCGGCGGTGTTAAGTCTGGTTAATGTCAAGGCCAGATATGGATGGAGTGACAAAAGCTTTACTTCATTGCTTTCCACAGGATAACACATTGCCTAAAAGCTACTATCAGGCAAAGAAGATATTGTGTCCGATGGGTATGGAGTATCAGAAGATTCATGCTTGCCCTAATGATTGCATACTGTACAGACATGAATTTGAAGAAATGTCAAAATGCCCTAGGTGTGGGGCGTCACGGTACAAGGTGAAGGATGATGAGGATTGCAGTTCTGATGAAAACTCAAAGAAGGGCCCTCCAGCGAAGGTGTTGTGGTATCTTCCCATCATTCCAAGGTTTAAGCGTTTATTTGCTAATGAGGACGACGCAAAAGATCTTACCTGGCATGCAAATGGGAGAAAATCTGATGGAATGATCCGTCATCCAGCTGATTGCTCCCAATGGAGGAAGATTGATAGTTTGTATCCGAATTTCGGCAAAGAGGCAAGAAATCTTAGACTTGGACTAGCCAGTGATGGAATGAATCCATATGGCAATTTAAGCACTCAACACAGTTCATGGCCAGTTCTACTAGTAATTTACAATTTTCCGCCTTGGTTGTGCATGAAGCGAAAATACATGATGTTGTCTATGATGATATCAGGCCCAAGACAACCAGGAAATGACATTGATGTTTATCTAAGTCCGTTGATTGAAGACCTGAGAAAGTTGTGGGATGAGGGGGTTTTAGTGTTTGATGGGTTTCGCAAGGAGACTTTTCAAATGCGTGCAATGCTATTTTGTACCATTAATGACTTTCCAGCATATGGGAATCTCAGCGGTTATAGTGTTAAGGGTCATCTTGCATGCCCCATCTGTGAAGAAGACACAAGCTACATACAACTGAAACATGGTAGAAAAACAGTGTACACTAGACATCGCCGTTTTCTAAAAGCTCATCACCCTTACAGAAGATTGAAAAAAGCTTTTAATGGAAGTCAAGAGCACGAAACTGCGCGGACACCGTTAACTGGTGAGCAGGTCTTCCAGCGGGTTGAACACCTTAATACTGTATTTGGAAAGACCCAAAAGAAGGATAAAAGTAAGAGTTGCATATGGAAGAAAAGGTCCATTTTCTTTGATCTTCCGTACTGGTCTGATCTAGATGTTAGACATTGTATTGATGTTATGCATGTAGAGAAAAATGTATGTGACAGTGTCATTGGGACACTCCTTAACATTCAGGGCAAGACGAAAGATGGTCTAAATACCCGTCAAGATCTAGCTGACATGGGCATACGATCGCAGTTGCATCCAAGGTCTGATGGTAAAAAAATATACTTGCCTCCAGCTTGTCATACTTTATCCAGAAAGGAGAAGATCAGTTTGTGCCAGTGTCTGCGCCAGGTTAAAGTACCACAAGGATACTCTTCAAATATTAAGAGCCTTGTGCAGTTCAAGGAGCTTAAACTGGTGGGGTTAAAGTCTCATGATTGTCACGTGTTGATGCAACAATTGTTAGCCGTGGCCATACGAGACATTTTGCCTAACAAAGTCAGGTTAGCCATAACTCGCCTGTGCTTTTTCTTCAATGCCATATGTAGCAAAGTCCTTGATCTGGTCAAGTTTGATGACTTGGAAAACGAGGCTGTAATTATACTGTGCCAGTTGGAGATGTATTTTCCTCCTGCTTTCTTTGACATCATGGTCCACTTAATTGTTCACTTGGTCAGAGAAATCAAATGTTGTGGTCCTGTTTATCTGCGCTGGATGTATCCGGTTGAGCGCTACATGAAGATCTTAAAAGGGTATACCAAGAATCTACATCGTCCAGAAGCATCTATTGTTGAAAGGTACATCGCAGAAGAAGCCGTTGAATTTTGTTCAGAATACATTGAAAAGGCTAAACCTGTTGGCCTTCCTGAGTCTCGCCATGATGACAGAGTGGGCGGTAAAGGTTCAAGAGGATTGCATGTTATCACTCCAAGTGTAGAAGATTTTTTACAAGCTCACTTGTATGTATTGAATAACAGTAATGAAGTTTTGCCATACATAGTTCAGCATCAACATTTAGTCAAACAAAGTAATCCAAAAATGTCAAAGAACTGGGTCTTGAAAAATCATAACAAGACTTTCTCTGATTGGTTTAAAGATACAATCTTTGCTGACGAAAATGCTTCTGAAACATTAAGAAAGCTAGCTCATGGGCCTAAAAGAAATGTTATAACTTGGCAAGGATACGACATAAACAAGTATTCCTTTTACACAAAAGCACAAGATGACAAAAGTACAATGCAAAACAGCGGGGTCACCCTAAGTGCTGAATCTCAACACTTTGCAACTGTACATGATGACAATCCCTTTGTAGCTTCAATCCCTTACTTTGGCTTCATTGATGAAATATGGGAGCTTAACTATGTCAAATTTACTGTTTGTGTTTTCAAATGTAAGTGGGTTGACAGCAACACCGGTGTGCGGACTGATGATATAGGATTTACGTTGGTAGACTTAAAGAAACTAGCTTACCAGAATGACCCTTTCATCATGGCAGAACAAGCTAAGCAAGTATTTTATGTGCAAGACCCTTGTGATGAAAGGTGGTCTGTGGTTCTAAACGGGAAAACAATTGGTGTTAATGTAGAAGATGATGATTCATACATGGACACTTATGTTAGTCCTTTGTCTACACAAATGACTTCTAACAACGTTGGAGAAGAAGAAGCTGACGATGTTCATGCTAATCGTAATGATCATGATGAAGGAGAATTAATTAACATCGTCTAACGTAATTTTCTAATATAATATTTCATTTCGGTACATTCATTTACATAACTCATACAGTGTTTTTTGATAATATTAACTAACTCAACTTTTTTTCTTTAAAGGACCATGAATACTCCACCTGCCTCGCCTCCTCCTCCTCTTCCTCCTCCTCCTGCAAACGCTGATGCGTCTCCATCTACGTTGAAGCGGACACGCAAGGCGACACGGCTACGATCATTGGCCACTAGACCACCTGGGGCAGAAAGACCTGTGGTCAACGTCGATCCTGCTACCGGCAAGGCCGACGGTCCCTACAAGAAGAAATTAAGAACATATTTGGGGATTGTCGCTCGTGATAAGGTCGACGTGACATATGACACCTGGAAGGAAGTCCCTACTGCTCAGAAGGATTTGATATGGGAGGATATTCAGGTATTTGAGTTTTCTTCGTTGATTTTCTTTAATAGTCTAAATTTGTTATTTACTTACAACAAAACCTAATTTATTGTTTGTCAGGCGGAATTTCAAATCCCTGAAGCTTCTGACAATAGGACAAAGAAGAAAATTCTTCAGATTGTCGGCGAGCGCTGGAGGCAATTTAAATCTGACTTGACTAGGAAATGAGCACTTGCAGTCGACAAGGACGGTGCGGACGACATTGTCTGTGAAAAATATGGCATTAGCAAGGAGAAATGGACTCAGTTTTGTCAGACCCGTAGAGACCCCTCATGGGAGGTATGTACTTTGTCATTTTAGTTGTTTTCCACAACAAAATCATTTCTTATAATTTATTGTAATAATCATTTTCATTAATGTTAAACTTTTGCAGGATGTACGAAAAAAGGCACAGGCCTCCCAGAAGCAAAACACTGCCCCCCACGTATTGTCTCGTGGGGGTTATGAATATTTAGAAGAAAAGCTCATGGCTGAGAAGGCAAAGAAAAGACTGGAAGAAGCTGCCCAGTCTGGAAGCACTGAGGGCATCATTGACCCTCCATCTCCCATCAGACGCCACGTGAAATGGAAGATGGCCCGCACGAAGAAAACTGGACAGATGACGTCTGAGGCAGCAAAAGAAATAGCTGACAGGATTGTAAGTCATTTTTAATTAATAATTGTAATTATCTTTGTGTATTTTGTGAATTCCTTGGACAAATATGTGTTCGGTACAGGATTCTTTGGACGAGCAGGCGTCACAGGGATCGTTTGTCCCCCATGGACGTCAGGATATCCTGACTGCTGCCATTGGGCGACCAGAGCACCCTGGCCGTGTTCGTGCTGTTGGAGCCGGTGTCACCATAAAGCAATACTTTGGATCAGCTTCACGAACATCCTGCAGTTCTTCCTCCATGCCTCTTGAAGACCTAGAACAGCTGACCCAACAAATCAGAGACCAACTGGAGGAGTCAATCACAGAAAAAGTGACTCGAAAGATGATGGAATCCTTCAGCCAGATGCAGTCGCAGTTTCAGTCTCAGATGCAATCACAGGGAATTGCACTACCTCCAGAGTCAGAGGTTGGTCCCTCAGGTCCTCGTGTCAGTACAAAGGAGAGTTGTGTTGCTCCCTCAGGGAACAATCCAGGGATGGGTGACTCAGACAAATGCGGCCTATATATTGAAGAAAATCCTTCCCGCTTGGTTGCCCTAGGAAGACTTTACGAGGGATCCACAACAGTTCACAACATCCCGTTGTTGCATGGCCAAGTCAAGGTTGGTGTTGAGGAGGTTAAAGATACAGAGGCTCTCGTTCCTGTACCCACTACCGAGGTTACCTTAGTGGGGCAGGCACTTAACACTTTCCTTGCTTGGCCAACACATCTTGTGAAGCGTTTATCAGAACAGGTATTTTACTCTGATTATATGTTTATTTTTTTCAATTAATTTGTTCACTGTAATCAAAACTTGCTAATTAACTATGTTTTATCAATAGGCAGCTGTGTCTCCAGCAAAACCTCCAGAAAGCCCGGATGAAGAGGTCGATGATCCCCTGTACCTGATGACATTGACCATCCCACAACTGTTTTTGAAGCCGCTCCAGGTTATGTGGGATGCTACCATATTCGGGGTGTTTAATCAAAACTTCCCGTTGTATATAAAGCACGAAGATCTCTCTGAAATTGCACATGGTGGTCAATGTCTCAGCATATCAGTTATACAGTTGTGGATTCTGTAAGTCATTTTAGATTACTATTAATTACCAAAGTAATTGTTTTAAATTCATACATAATTAACTTTGACTTAACAACACAGCCATCTGACTGAGACAAGTGTGCGAGCGGGGAATTCTGATGTGTATGGATTCCTCGAGCCACAGTTCATTCAGAGATCTGGACAATCACAATTTGAATCCGAAAGTTACATCAAGAGTTGGATACAGAGTTCAAAACGAGATGTTTACCTTGGAGCCTATCTGAATAGGTAAGTCAAACACAATAATTGAATTTAAATAATCTATACTACTACAATAAACTATATTCGTCTCTACTGCAGTGGACACTGGCAAATGGTCGTCATTCTACCTAAGGAAAACCTAGTTGTCTGGTTTTGTTCTTTGCATAACAGGCCAGACAACTACCTTAAGGGAATAATTAACAGGTCAGTATTGTTTTCAATACATTTTCATTGGCATAACTCAACAACATCAATATTTTAATGTTCCTTATATTCAACACTAGTGCTTTGAAAGGACTTGATGATACTCCACAACCGAAATCCAAGGCTGCTGCTAGGTGGATTGTTGTTAAGGTACGTGATTTAAATAAAAGTTCTACTTATATATATTTTATGTGTGTGTACACTAATTGTAGTTAACGTTTAATTAATATCCAAATTTCATTATGTATTTAGTGTAATAGACAAAAAGGAATCACTGAATGTGGCTACTACGTGATGCACTGGATGTCCACGATAATCTTAGGATCTTTCAGGAATAATTGGGAGACGGTAATTGTTTATTACAAACAAATTTGGTTTTTTTATAATTGTTATTACATTATTAATTTATTTTTTTATTTCATCATGCAGTATTTTAATGAAGTTAGACCATTGGAAGCAGAGAGATTTAAGGCACTTCGCATACAGTGGGCACAATATTATCTAAAAGTTAGAAATCAAACATAGGATGTTAGGCAACTATGTAACTTTAGGTTAATAAATTAGTTTACGTACTTTGCATTATATTTTTTACAATTGTTGTTTCATCTTAACATTGAACAACCTTTGTTGATAGCTAGTTTTTTGCTAAAATCTATTTGAAAACTGAATGCAAATGATATATGTTGTGTGCTGTGTGGTCTGATTTTAAATTTACAGGTTAAATTTTGGTTTTTTGTAAAAACAAAGACATTATATAAAAAAAATTCCTGAAAACAACATCGGTTTTTTATAAAAACCGATGTTAACTGTCAATAGCAACACATTCGTTAACATCGGTTTTTTAAAAAAACCGATGTTAACTGTCAACAATAACACATTCGTTAACATCGGTTTTCTGTAAAAAACCGATGTTAAAATTCAATAGTAACACATTCGTTAACATCGGTTTTTTATAAAAACCGATGTTAATTGTCAATAATAACACATTCGTTAACATCGGTTTTTTATAAAAACCGATGTTAACTGTCAACAGTAACACATTCGTTAACATCGGTTTTTTATAAAAACCGATGTTAACGAACGTTAACATCGGTTTTCTGTAAAAAACCGATGTTAACTGTCAACAGTAACACATTCGTTAACATCGGTTTTTTGTAAAAACCGATGTTAACTTTCAATATTAATATACATTTTCTGGGTGTAATTCATATTAGCAACATCGGTTATTTATATAACCGATGTTGGTAATTTTACTTTAACATCGGTTTTTGAAAAACCGATGTTAACGATAATATTATCAACGTCGGTACTTTCAACATCGGTTGAAAAACCGATGTTGAAAGTCATAAATAACCGATGTAGAAAGCATATTTTCTAATAGTGACAAGTTGTAAAGTCATCCTAGTGGGCATGATCTCCAAATCTCCCAACCTTCTGCACATGGAGAGTGGCATTAAGTTAATACTGGCTCCCAGATCAATAAGAGCCTTTCCCACAATGACTTCTCCAATTGAACAAGGAATGGTTACACTCCCAGGGTCTTTATGCTTGGGTGGAAGGATCTTTTGAATCACAACACTACAATTTCCTTCCACAACAATGTTTTCCTGGTGAATATACTTGTGTTTCATTGCTAACATATCCTTTAAGAACTTGGAGTAGAGTGGAATTTTCTATAAAGCTTCTCCGAAGGGCATGGTTATTTCTAGTTTCCTGAAAATATCTAAGAATCTCGCCAAATGGCGGTCCTTCTCCTTCTTGGAAGGTACCACAGGATATGGTACTTCCGCACCTTCATTCACAACTTTTTCTCTTTTCTTTTCTCTAGCTTGTTCACTTCTACTCCTCTCTTCATTCTTATTTTTTTCATCTTTTTCATTTTTTCCTTTTTCTTTTTCTTTTTCTTTTTCTACTTCTTTTTCTTTTTCTTGGTCATTTAATTCTTTTTTTCTTGACCATTATTTTTTATCTTTTTCCTGATTGCTTTCACCTCTCATATCATTTTTCTTTTCATCAGTACCTTTCTTTTCAGCAGCTTTCTTCTTGGATACAACACTATCCTCATCCTCCGCCTCCACAAACCTCTTACTGCTTGTCATCACAGCTTTGCATTCCTCCTTGGGATTCTTTTCTATATTTGCCACAAAAATATTGGATGACTTGTCAGCTATCTGCTTGGCTAATTGTCCCACCTGGACCTCAAGGTTTTTCAGTGTTGACTGTAACGACCCACCTCGTCGCTACGGTATTCACACTCTAATATTCGATAATTTCAATTTTTATAAAAAGAACTCCCTTAATTTTTGCTTATGAAAATAGAAGTGATTTTGTCACTACATAAATTGATCCAACAACACGCCATTACTTAAGTGAATATGCATAATTACATAGAAACAATAATTTGGTACATGTCATACACATAACGAAAATTAAATCTGTTCATATATATAATTAAAATCCCAGTTTTACATCTTTAACTCAACAAAATAAAACTTAAAAACCAACTACGGAGGAGTTGATTACAAAACACAACTCTCCCCCAAAATAACGCCAACGTCATCACGTCGGCTCGGCGCCTCCTCACCAGAATCTTACTCCCTGCACCCTACCACTGTCATTCTGCTCCCACGAACAAGGTTCGTGATCATCACTGTCGCAACCTACCCTTCGGCGGGAGGGCGACGCGTGACTCGCGGGATGCGTGTTCCACGAAAGGAATACGCGCGGAGTCGCCACCAACGTTTATTTGAGGAAAACGTCGGAAAAACCAGAAAAGACGCGATCTACGAACTTTTAAGTGAAAGGTTCGGGAGTTGTATTTACGCACGGGGAAGGTATTAGCACCCCATACGTCCGCCCCAAGGGACGGCAGCCTTTAATCGAATGTGCAAACATGACTTTGATTTTTTATGTTCCCTTTTTATGTCTCTATATCCTTTATACCCTTTTTATATTTTCTCTTTTTGTGGTCGACAAGGGTGTTTCCCTTTGCTCCTACGTATTCCTCAATTTGGGATGAGAAAATCAGACCTACGTAGTTCTTTTTTATCAAGTGATTCTTTTTTACTTTAAGAGGTGATCATTTTAAGGCGTTGGACCTTAAAAATGATCCATTTTACTTAGTGAGAAAATGAAATGACAAACTTCAAAAGCCTATTTTTATGGACGAGCTTGACTAGGCGAATTGATTTTAGCCTTTAGTTTCACTTTAGTTATTAATCAATTCGATTAAGAATGAGAAATCCCAAAGAGAAAACGTCCGATTGATTTTCCGCTTTATTTTACTAAAAGATGTCTTTTTGATTATTATATTATTTTTTACCTCTTTTTGATTTCCAACGTGGTTACGGCACGACCGAACGGTCGGAATTTATTTTAACCGAAATTAACGGATAATACAATTCAAACGTTCGGTGGAAATTTATTTTATTTTTAAGTTAAGCGAGAAATGACTTAAGTAAAATGGCTTAAGCACGTCAACAGGGGGTATAAAAAGTAAGCAAAACGAGAATAAAAATGCACGAAACACAATGTGGACCACTACGGGTACATAGAATGAATCGAAAAGCTTGGTTCGAGGTACTTACCCGTTGAAGATCGAAGAACGATGAAGAACGAATGAAGAACGTCGAAGAACGGTTGAAACCTTTGCGAGATTCCTCACGGAAAACGTTACGGAAACGTTTCGGAAGCGCCTCGGCTTAGATCTTCTTCACGGAAAAAATTTTCCCAAGAAAATTCGAAAGAGAGAGAAGTGCCAAAGGGGCTGAACCCTTTTCTTCTTCACTTCCTCCCCTATTTATAGCAAAATAGGGGAGGTGGTTGCCGCCCAGCTCGCCCAGGCGAGCTCAGCTCGCCCAGGCGAGCTCAGCTCGCCCAGGCGAGCCAGGTTGCTTCCTCCAGAAGCAACAGCCTTCTGGAGGAATATTCTGGAGGGCCCAAGTGGGCCTGGGTGCTATTTGCACCCCCATTTTTACTAAGTACACCCCCCTGCTGTTTTTTTGGTGATTCTTTTTTTCGTAAAGTTACGGAAACTTACGAATTTCGTAACGATACTTGTTTTCTTTCCGTAATGTTACGGAACCTTGCGGATTACATAATCATCCCCCTTTTGACTTACGGAATGTTACGGAACCTCACTTAATTATGCAACGATGCTTCCATTTGATTTCCGGGGTGTCACGGAAACTTACGGATTGTGCATCAATATTTTTTTGGTTTTTCGGCATGTCCTGGAATTTCACAAATTGCCTAATGATGGATGCCAAGCACCTCACAAGGACCAAAGAAAGGTCGCATGTCATCAAGCAAAGGTCCCCGGACGAAATTAGGGTATGACAGTTGCCCCTCTTTACTTGTCTTTTATTGGAGATAAAAGGAAAGTAAAGATAAGACACTAATTTCATTCCTCTCGATTTGACGAGAGTCGCGGGTGACCATAAAATCTCCACATGCAAATGACTTGTTGCTCCCGGAATTTCACAAATTGCCTAATGATGGGTGCCAAGCACCTCACAAGGACCAAAGAAAGGTCGCATGTTATCAAGCAAAGGTCCCCGGACGAAAATTAGTGTATGACACTAATTTCGCTCCTCTCGGTTGACGAGAGTCGCGGGTGACCATGAAATTTCCGCATGTAAATGACTTGTTGTTCCCGGAGGAACAAAAGGTGCAGAAGACTATGTCAGCCTCTGCATGCTATCAAGTGTTCTGTCTTACAGATAGCAAAAGAATGTTTATACGGATAACCACTCGGGTATTTCCGCGTATCATCGGGCCCGCCGCCTCTGGATGATACAAGGGTGCAGAATGACCAAATTTAGTCTCTGCTTGTCATCGGGCCCGCCGCCTCTGGATGACAAAAGGGTGCGGATAACCGTAAGTTATCTCCGCGTATCATCGGGCCCGCCGCCTCTGGATGATACAAGGGTGCAGAATGACCAAACTTGGTCTCTGCTTGTCATCGGGCCCGCCGCCTCTGGATGACAAAAGGGTGCGGATAACCGTAAGGTATCTCCGCGTATCATCGGGCCCGCCGCCTCTGGATGATACAAGGGTGCAGAATGACCAAACTTGGTCTCTGCTTGTCATCGGGCCCGCCGCCTCTGGATGACAAAAGGGTGCGAATAACCGTAAGGTATCTCCGCGTATCATCGGGCCCTCCGCCTTTGGATGATACAAGGGTGCAGAATGACCAAACTTGGTCTCTGCTTGTCATCGGGCCCGCCGCCTCTGGATGACAAAAGGGTGCGAATAACCGTAAGGTATCTCCGCGTATTATCGGGCCCGCCGCCTCTGGATGATACAAGGGTGGAGAATGACCAAACTTGGTCTCTGCTTGTCATCGGGCCCGCCGCCTCTGGATGACAAAAGGGTGCAGAATGACCAAACTTGGTCTCTGCTTGTCATCGGGCCCGCCGCCTCTGGATGACAAAAGGGTGCGAATAACCGTAAGGTATCTCCGCGTATCATCGGGCCCGCCGCCTCTGGATGATACAAGGGTGCAGAATGACCAAACTTGGTCTCTGCTTGTCATCGGGCCCGCCGCCTCTGGATGACAAAAGGGTGCGGATAACCGTAAGGTATCTTCGCGTATCATCGGGCCCGCCGCCTCTGGATGATACAAGGGTGCATGTCACATGACCTCAGGGTCAGTATGACAAAGATTATGGGGCGGCCGACAAAAGCAAGGCTCTTGCTCCTACATATCCTCCAATGAGGAATTCAGACCTACGTAGTTCTTGATAACTTGTGAGACTTGAAAAGTCTCCATCGGAAAATGCTGACATCTCCGGAAAGGGCGCAGATGACCATATTGGTCTCTGCTCGTGAATCACACTTGGGGTCACTGAATGACGAGGTGCGGATAACCGTAAGGTGTCTCCGCGGGCTACCAGCTCTTGAGTCATGGCAACAAAAGGCGGTGTGGTCGACAAAAGCGAGGCTCTTGCTCCTACGTATCCTCCAATGAGGAACTCAGACCTACGTAGTTCTGGATAACTTGTGAGACTTGAAAAAGTCTCGGTGTTTTCTTCGCTAAAATGCCAACATGCTTTAATAAAGAGATAAATATTCAACTGATTTAGAGCAGCATATGCTTTTTTGAGTGACAAACAATGCGTCTACCAGGGAAGGAGAGTCTGCTGATGAAATCCCCCATAACCATAAATGAGATTTTGGATGTTAGCATTTTGTTTCTAAATGACCATTTAGAGGAAACACTGGGTTCGACAAAAATAGAAGAAATCCACTCAAAGTGTATCAATCTCGCACAGGTAAGTGTTTTATCCTAATTCCGAACCATAGATATGTCATGACTTAACTTTGCAAATTATTTCCTATCAAATCAAAAATTACATGTGTGATCATGGATCAATAGGACTTCCCTTGGGAATGGGTTCTTTTGGTGGGTTTTTCTTTCGGCTTTTGTGTGTTTTTGGCTTTTGATTTTTCTGGCTTTTTTCTTTTTTCTGTTTTTTTTGTTTAGTGCGGGGCGAGAAAAAAAAGTCGCTAGCGCACGGGATTTTGGTTGGTAATCAAAGGGAGAAGACTATTTTAGGTCGTGGTTCCCTTTCCTTCTTTTTTCGTTCATTTGGTGACAATTCTGTATTGTTCAGATATTGTCCGGTCCAAAGACCTCTCTGCATATTTCTTCTGTTTTCTTTGACCAGGAGCTTTCTTCTCTTCCTTTTTTACTTTCTCCCATTCTTTGGTTGGGAATTTTCTTTCTTTTCTTTTTGCTTTCTCCCACTCTTTGATTGGGAATTTCCTTTCTTTTCTTTTTGCTTTCTCCCACTTTTTGATTGGGAATTTCCTTTCTTTTCTTTTTGCTTTCTCTTTGATTGGAAATTTTCCTTCTTTCCTTTTTTGCTTCCGAGGGTAAGGATTATAGTGAGTCATGATTTTGGATCAAGGTTTGTAGAATGGCTAGACATGATACATGTCGGGGTTTGGTTTGGCTCAAGGATAAAAGGGGTGCCCCACATTATTTCCATGACACAAATGCAAAACTGATGATTTGGAAACTTTATGCAAAACTGGTCATGCATGCACCTATGCGGACACTCAAGTGTCAAACTTTTATGGTCATGTGATGCTAGGGCTCAGGATTCATTTCCTCTATTTTAAATCAACCCAATGTTTCCAAAATATGTTCTTTTATCAATTTGTGCATTCATCCGGGTCCATTTCGGGCGTCCGGGGAAATTTCACAGCATTCACCCTTCAGGTGTAGACACGTTTTTTTGCTCTTCAAAAATCGGTTATGATCAATGAATTTTTTTCGAAGAAGAGTTGGAAATCATCTCTTTTCAAAAGCATGTCGGTTTTTAGCTAGACAACTTATTTTCTCTTTTTCCACCTTTTTCCTTACTTGCCTTCTTCTTTTTTCTTATTTGCTCTCTTTTTCTTTACTTGCCCTCTTCTTTTTTCTTATTTGCTCTCTTTTTCTTTACTTGCCCTCTTCTTTCCCTTTTGTTCTCTTTTCCATTTCATTTTCTTTTCTTTTCTATTTTTATTTTTATCATGATTTTTTTTTGTTTATTTTACATATATACTTTTGGACGATGTTCCTAAACGAAGAACTCTACACGGTTCCAGAATTTCAAACATCATCGATAGTAATGATATATAAATACTAACGCAACAATCTAAACAAAAATGTATGCGCTGTACAAATGACAATCGAAACAACAAAAACAAACATTAGTCTCTCAAGTCAAAACAATAACATAGAATAAAAATGACAAAAGAAATATGAAAGAAAACATGAATCTGGGGATCTCCCAGTCACGTATCTCCACTCCCTCCCAAGAAGTCAAGCAAATCGGCCATCTCCTCATCCTCGTGGGCTTCTTCTCCATCGCCGGGAGCTTCTGGGGGTGCCTCTCCTGCTTGGGCCTCGGGCCAATCTCCGGGCCATGCAACCTCTGCCCTGAACTGGTCTGGAGTAGGGCATGAAAAAGAAGCAAAGCCCTGGCTCTGCATGCTAAGGCTCATCTGGTACAGACAATCATGGGTCCGTACATGTGCTCGGTGGTTGGCCGCCTGCTGGCGAACCAAATGCCGTAAATACTGCTCCATGTCAAATGCCCCAGCCTGGCCAGCCTGATGAGGTGGTGGGGGCACGCTTGCGGCCTGTGGAGCATCACCCTGAGCCTGTCTCTGGGTACAGTACTTCTCAATAAAAGCCCGGGTGATGGGCGGCCGAATCACCTTGGTAGGTGCAACGGGGACTCCGAACGACTGGCAGAGTCCTGTGATCAGTGCGGGGAATCCCAGGGCCCTGTTGGACTTATCTGGGTCCAAAGGGTGCCTAGTGGGCGCCATACCTGCAAAAATATAGATGGCATCAGCGATCAACTGAGCCACATGGATGCTCATCCATGTCAGGATGGCGTACACCAGCTGGCACTTCGGCATGGGGAGGTCGGAATTATGATCGGTGGGCAGGATGTTGCTGAGGAGCAACGTCATCCATATCTGGGTCAGGGTGGTCATGTTGGTGCGCATGATTCGCACTCGCCTCCCTGCAGCAGTCCGGGCAAAATCCTATCCCGGTATACATAGCAGCTGGGCGATGGCCTCCTCATCGAACCCGTCAGACCGGTTCCTCCTCTGGCCCTACTCACATTCCTGGCCCTCTTCCAACACCAACGGATATCCTAGGAGTTGGCCGATAGCGTCGGCATCAAACGGGATCCACTGACCCCTTACCCAGGATCTCATGTCACGCACGCCCTCCTCTGTTGGCCAAGCATTGGCATAAAACTCAAGGACTATTTCTGGATCAAACTTGGCCATGGGAGTAACCAGTGATGCCCACCGCCGGCGCCCTATTTCCTCCTGGAAATTAGTATACTCGTCGTCCCTGAGCTGGACGCGTCACTCCCGGAGAAACGACCATCCCTTGATGGCCTCGAAGCGCTGCTGGTGTACAGCACTCCTAAAGCGGTGACTATCATACTCCGGAGCGGAACTAGTTCCTTCGGCTGCCTTGTCCTTCCTGGACCTCTTTGAGGCAAGCTTCCTCGGGGCCATTTCCCGTGAAGGCAAACATTTGGAAAGTTAGTTTTACCAGTGGGACACTACTCTTAAAACAAAAATGACATACAACCTCCTCCCATAAATACAAACATCAATGTAAATTTAGAGCAAGCTTATGCGCATATTTCCCTACGAACGTTCACATGCACAAGACATCCTATTAACTAAGAAAAATGCACCCATATACAATCAAGGTAGCTTCATTACCTAGATTATTTACATGTACTTCCAAGGTGTATTTGTTATTTACATCACACACGCCTCCTTGGCTAAATTTACATACATGCATACTCAAAGCATTTCGGGGTACCAAAAATTGCACACGCGCTCATCTTGGTATTTCTAATACCTATACATATACGAACTTCATGATGAATCTTGACTACCTACGCAATAAGGTGCTACCTTTCATGCTTTTTTTTTCAAGTTTTTGCTACCTAAAGCCACATGCAAATTCAAGCATATTTTCCTTTGCTGACTAAAATTGTATTCAAATTAGAAGGTATATATTTTTTGTAATATGTTTTCTTCATGCAACATATTTATATATATTTTTTGTGAGACATTTTGACTACCAAAAATTATATATACATACATCCAATTATTTTGCTATCATACCCAAAGTGTAAATTGCCAAAGGTATCTTGCTACCTATTCTAAACCTACACATTCATGACGAGCACAATTCCTAAACATCTAGGCGTAGGGAAAATATTGTAGTGTGGCCCAGAGCCGATTGCTGGCCAAAAAGGGTAACTTTACCCAATATGCACCTCCTCTTGTGTTCTTTTTGCATAAAATTTTAGTTCCTAGGCCTAGGATATATGCGGGGCAATTACTCTAGCCTTTTTCAGGAATGAATACATATTCCAAAAAAAGAAAATGTGTACAAACCAAAATGCTCCATGGGTTGTTTCCTTACAAAAGTCACGCGCTAATGCCATTGAGGCATTTCACCGAACACTTGGTGGGCGCGCGTTTAGGCGTCAATAGCAAGAGAACGGGGACAATGTGGCATGTCCCATTGTTCAAAAATGCATTATAGGCCTAAGGCCATCCCATACACACCCCTAATTCAACCTAATCAAGCAAGAAAACAAACCAAAATTGCCCCATATATTTGAGCACACTCCCACAATTTAGAGCACCAAAAGGAGATCCAAATACACCAATGAAAAGCTAGAAAGCTTAGGGATGGAACACTTACTTGTTGGTGATGAACAAAAGCGCAAAACGGAATCAAAAATGCGAAAAAGGATGGCCCTAGGGCTGCAAACTCGTCAATCCCGTGGGTATGGCTTTTGAAAGGGGGGAAAAGAAGTTTTTGAATGTTAAAACGCCCCCCCTTTCGTCATTCTTATAATTTGGTGCATGGGTGGCTCGCCCAGGCGAGCTAACCTGCACATTTTTTTTTTTTTTTTTTGAGGGGAACATTAACCATGTCCCCTCCCTTCTCATGGATCAGCATCTTGCCTAACTTGCACTTACTTAGGTTAGAATTAGGCGTTGATTACTTATTTTTTACTTTTTAAAACAAACAAATAGTAAAAGAAAGCTGCAAAATACAAAGGATACGGGGCTGCCTTGCAGCGACATCCTCTGCTTGTTTCGCACAGAGAAGGGACAACGACGGTCGGTCGTGACCCCATCCCCACTTGCATCCGTCCTTAAGTACCTGCAAGTAATAAACAACCAGGTATGGCCAATCTTGACCGCGTCATTACCCTACCTTGATTGGTTTCTGCCGTTCATGTTTCGTCTCTACTCCAGAAGGTAGCCCAAGGTGATCCTGCCCCTGTTTTACCACAACAATATACATGCGTATGCATATGCGTATGCATGAATGTTTTCAAACGCAGAAAATTTAGGGAAAGTTGGTTCAGGTTCAATTCTAATTAAGCGCTTGGGGGATCCCATGAACTGAGCGGAAGGGCTCAGGTGATCACAGATTAACGCAAGGTGTGAAACTAACGTGAGGACTAAAAGCCTCGAATCCACGTTCATTTCTTTGAAAGATTGTAACGAGAGATACAACAGACAGGAAATCCCTAGGGGAAATCCAGAAAACGCATAAAGATAAAGAACATGCAGCGACATCCTTAATTGCCCCAGCTTCTAAGCATAATATTGTTTGACGACATCAGAGTTCACGGGTGAAGGTAGCTCTTCGCCATCCATGTTGGTAAGCACCAGGGCTCCTCCGGAAAAAGCCCTCTTCACAACAAAAGGCCCTTCGTAGTTCGGGGCCCATTTCCCTCGATGGTCCTTGACAGCATGGGACATTTTCTTTAGCACAAGGTCTCCCTCATGGAACTTGCGTAAGCGTACTTTCTTGTCGAATGCACTCTTCATTCTTTGCTGGTACAAGCGCCCATGACTCATGGCCGTAAGCGCTTACCCTGAGCTGATCGTAGCGTGTTTGAGCCCACTCTGATTCCTTTAATCCGGATTCTGCCAAGATCCTTAATGACGGGACTTCTACCTCAAACGGTAACACAGCCTCCATCCCATATACCAATGAGAACGGCGTTGCCCCAGTTGACGTTCGCACTGAAGTCCGGTAACCGTGTAACGCGAATGGGAGCATCTCGTGCCAATCCTTGTATGACACGGTCATCTTTTGGATAATCTTTTTGATATTCTTATTGGCCGCTTCCACGGCTCCATTCATCTTTGGCCGGTAGGGCGTGGAATTGTGATGCTGGATTTTAAACTCCTTGCACATTTCTGCCATCATCTTATTATTCAGGTTGGTGCCGTTGTCCGTGATAATCTTCCTTGGCAAACCATATCGGCAGATGATCTCTTTCTTAATGAACCTGACCACCACATTCCTCGTGACATTGGTATATGAAGCCGCCTCGACCCACTTGGTGAAATAATCTATCGCTACGAGGATGAAGCGATGACCATTCGAGGCCTTGGGCTCAATGGCCCCGATGACATCTATTCCCCACATGGAGAAAGGCCAAGGGGCGGACATGACATTTAGAGGATGTGGTGGGGCATTGACATTATCTGCGAATGCTTGACATTTGTGGCACTTCCTCACATGGACACAACAATCACTTTCCATGGTAAGCCAGTAATAACCTGCTCTTAGGATCTTCCTGGCCATAGCATGTCCGTTGGCGTGCGTTCCAAACGAGCCCTCATGGACTTCTTCGATCATGTGATTTGCCTCCTTGGCATCCACACACCGCAGGAGTGTCATGTCGTGATTTCTTTTATACAGTATGCTTCCGCTCATGAAGAAACCGGCTGCCAACCTCCTCAATGTCCTTTTATCGTTGTCGGCAATCTCTGGCGGGTATTCTTTGCTTACGACATATCGCTTGATGTCGTAATACCAAGGCTTTCCATCCCGTTCCTCTTCCACTTGGCAACAATGTGCGGGTTTGCCACGACACCAAAATTCAATGTAGGGTAGATCCCCGTGCGGTGTTAGCTGGAACATAGACGCCAACGTAGCAAGTGCATCCGCCATTTGATTTTCCTCGCGGGGAACATGATGGAAGGAGATCTCATCGAAAGTCTTAGCCAATTCCTTGATATAGGCTTTGTAGGGTATCAGCTTGGGATCTCTAGTTTCCCATTCCCCTCTCAGCTGATGGATTACCAACGCTGAGTCGCCGTACACCTTGAGTAGTTTGACATTGGAGTCAATTGCTGCCTGGACGGCTAGGGCACATGCTTCATATTCGGCCATGTTGTTGGTGCAGTCGAATCCTAACCTGGCTGTGAAAGGTACACATTGATTGTCCGGAGAGACCAACACTGCCCCAACGCCATGACCTAGAATGTTTGATGCTCCGTCAAACCATACAGTCCATTTGTCCCGATCTTCGTCCGACTTTTCCTCGAACAAGGCCATGATGTCCTCATCCGGGAATTCCGGATGCATGGGCTGGTAGTCGTTAAGAGGCTGTTGAGCCAAATAATCTGCCAAAGCGCTTCCTTTTATCGCCTTTTGGGTGACGTAGACTATATCAAACTCAGATAGCAAGACTTGCCACCGGGCGATTCGTCCTGTGAGAGCTGGCTTTTCAAAGATGTACTTAACCGGGTCCATTTTGGATATCAACCAGGTAGTATGGCTCAGCATGTACTGCCTTAGGCGATGGGATGCCCATACTAAAGCACAACACGTTCTTTCGAGCAAGGAGTAATTCATCTCACAGGTCGTGAACTTCTTACTTAGGTAGTAAACAGCGCGCTCTTTCTTCCCGGATTCGTCATGTTGCCCCAGCATACACCCCATTGACTCGTCCAAGATTGTCATGTACAAAATGAGAGGCCTTCCAGGTACTGGTGGCATAAGCACGGGAGGATTCATTAGGCACTTTTTGATCCTTCCAAAAGCCTCTTGGCAATCCTCATTCCACCGATCAGTTTGGTTTTTGCGCAAGAGTTTAAACAACGGCTCACAAATGGCGGTGAGCTGCGATATGAATCTGGCAATATAATTCAAGCGCCCCAGGAAACCTCGGACTTGCCTCTCTGTACGGGGTTCTGGCATCTCAAGGATAGCCTTCACTTTTTCGGGGTCTACCTCTATCCCTTTCTGGCTTACAATGAAACCAAGCAATTTCCCTGATTTGACCCCAAAGGTACACTTAGCGGGGTTCAACCTTAATTGATATTTCTTAAGCCTTTCGAACAATTTCTGCAGGTTGACAAGGTGTTCTTCCTCGGATTTAGATTTAGCAATTATGTCATCCACGTAGACCTCGATCTCTTGATGCATCATATCATGGAACAAAGCTACCATGGCCCGTTGATAAGTTGCCCCGGCATTCTTGAGTCCAAAGGACATCACCTTGTAACAGAACGTTCCCCACAGGGTGACGAAAGTAGTCTTTTCCATATCCTCGGGCGCCATCTTTATCTGATTGTAACCAGAGAAACCGTCCATGAAGGAAAATAAAGCGAAATTGGCCGTGTTATCTACGAGGATATCGATGTGTGGTAAAGGAAAATTGTCCTTGGGACTGGCCCGATTCAGGTCCTGATAATCTACACACATTCGTACTTTCCCATCTTTTTTAGGAACTGGTACGATGTTGGCAACCCATTCTGGATACCGAGCGACGGCCAGAAATCCAGCGTCAAATTGCTTCTTCACTTCTTCTTTTATCTTCAAGGATGTTTCGGGCTTCATCCTCCTCAGTTTCTGTTTTACCGGGGAACACTCGGGATTTAGAGGTAATCGGTGCTGTACAATGTCAGAACTCAAACCGGGCATATCTTGGTATGACCAAGCAAAGATGTCTTGGTAGTCTTTTAGCAGGATTATTAATTCTTCACGGATAGGTGCGGTAATACCTGTACCTATCTTTACTTCTCTCTTTCCACTGCCAATTCCTAAGTCTACTAGCTCTGTTTCTTCTTGATGAGGCCCCATTTCTTGGTCCTCATGGGCGACCATTCTTTCTAGTTCTGGGGGAAGTCCCACATCCTCATTTCCTTCATCTTCCGTTTGATTCATTTCTTGCTCGAAGTCGATAGACGGGTCCCAGGTATTAATACCTTCGGGGGAGTCGTCATCGGATCTGCCGTTTCAGAAAAAGAAGTAAACATGCAAATGAATGAGAATGGGTAGAGACCAGGAACAGATGAAGAAAGATCCTTGTATTATAAATTCAAAAACAAAAGACACAAAGCCTTAACAAAAGGAAAAACTCTAAAGCCTAGGCCCAACTATATAGCTTTTAAAACCGTAAAGGTTTACATTATGCTTGTTGCGTAAATGCCGGGACGTTCCTCCACTCGCCAATTTCCCAGCTGGAAATCAGGGGGGCATGGTCGTACCAAATCCAAAGTACTCGGAATATCATCTTCGCATATCGCGAACGCTTGACCTTTGTCTCCCGAACCCGCGCTTATAAAGCTTCTACTTATGTGGCAGGGCGGGCTTCCTTCACCTTCTTGTCTCCAACACGAACTTTGACCATTGTTCTTCCTTCCCGCGATGCTTCTTTTCGTGTCCGCCTGAGTGGGCTTATAGCCTAAACCATACTTCCCACGATTTCCTTGGGTATTTATCAGGCTAGTTATGCCGCCGTTGTTTTTTCCTAAACCCATCCCGGGTTCATAACCGTTCCCCAACATAACTCGGGCCATCATTATCGCTGCATCGGACAGACAAGGCTGCCCAAAGAGGGAGTCCACAGAGGAAATGCTGACCACCTCAAAAGACTGGAAAGCAGTTTCTAACGATTCTTCTGCGGCTTCCACATAAGGCATGGAGGATGGGCAGCTTACCAAGATATCTTCCTCGCCTGACACGATGACCAAGTGCCCCTCCACTACGAATTTCAGCTTTTGGTGGAGTGTAGAAGGCACAACTCCCACTGAGTGGATCCACGGGCGCCCCAACAGGCAACTGTAGGGGGGGTTAATATCCATTATTTGGAAGGTGACTTGACAGGTGTGAGGGCCTATTTGTACTGGGAGATCGATCTCTCCCCTAACCTCTCGGCGAGTGCCGTCGAAGGCCCGAACCACCATTGAACTTGGTTTTAAGTGGGAAGCATTGAATGGTAACTTCTCCAAAGTGCTCTTAGGCATCACGTTTAAACTGGAACCATTATCGATGAGCACCTTGGCTACGATATGGTCCATACACTTGACTGATACGTGTAGAGCCTTATTATGCCCTCTCCCCTCGGCGGGGATTTCTTCTTCGGCGAAGGCAAGGTAGTTGTTGGCAGTGATATTGTTGACCAGCCCTCCGAAACCTTCTACCGAGATATCTTGGGCCACGTGAGCCTCGTTCAGCACTTTTACTAGCAGAGCCCGATGAGGCTCGGAGCTCATAAGTAACTCCAACAGCGAGACCCTAGCCGGGGTTTTGTTGAGCTGTTCGATAACCTTGAATTCGCTCTGCTGAATTATCCGAAGGAACTCGCTGGCTTCCTCTAGCGACACCTCCTTTCTACCATCCTTTTTCTCCGGGGGCCCCTTTGCTGGAATATCTTTATTCGAAGCGTGGGATGCTTCGCCATCTTGTTCCTCCACCACTTTTCCTTTTCCCTTGACGTCGGCGGGTTGGACTGGTAGGTCCGGAGGTGCGAACACACGACCACTACGGGTCACACCACTCAGTCCCGTGATATTTGTTACTTTAGCTGACAGCGAGCTGACGTCAGTGACTTCTTCTTCCTTCTTCCCCGGAGGTGTATATCTCCACGGGACCGCGTGACTATTTTGGTACGGGAAAGGAACAGGTTTGGCCATTAAGGGGTGTCCGGGCTTTTGCGAAGCTGCGCTTTTAGTGAAGTATATCACCAAGGGTTTGGGCTTCGCAACACCGCTCCCCTCCGTAGATTGCATGCATATATGCTGCTCTTCTTTTCCTTCAATGCCGACTTCCAGTCGACCTTGATCTATCATCCGCTGTAACAATTCCTCTACTTCCAAACACGTCTCCATGTCATGCATCTCGCCGGAATGTAGCAGACAGGAATCCTCCTTACACCCACTATGGGGAATCACACCTCCCTTTTGTAGGGCCTCAAAGATAAACCTCCTAGGGGTTGCCACATCCCTTAAAGGTTTAGACCTGTGCGGCCTATCGGATTCAACTGCATTAACTGCTCCCCCTCCATGATTGGCGAGCGGGTTGGTTCTCACATTGGGCCGATCCTCTTGGAAAGTCAGCCATCCAGCATCCATTAAATGTTGGACCTTGTATTTAAGGGCCAAGCATTTTTCGACGGAATGCCCCGGGATGCCCCCATGGTACTTGCAAGTTGCGTTAGGGTCATACCACTTTGGGAAAGGGGGTTCGAGGACCCTTCCGGGAGTTACCACGGCCAAATGATTGGCGATGAGGGATGGCAGAAGATCTTCGTACGTCATTGGGAGTGGGGTGAATTCTGGAAATGGCCTCGGAGGGAAGTTCCTTGTCGTGTTGGAATTACCGGCCGGTCGAGTCGTGTTCGGAGTTGGAACTTGGGGAGCTTCCCTCTGGGTGGGTGCCTTAGGTTGCACGGGTGTTGAACTAGAGGTATTCCCAGTATGAGCCGAGAAGCTTGGGTGATGTTGCGCGTACTGATGGGTACCATGAGGTGTTTGCTGGGTTTTGACCCACGCAGGTGTTGAAGAGACGGCATAGGCATCTCTCTCCTTCCTTTTTGCCCCTGTTGCCCCGATTCTTTTGGCATTCGCGTTTGTGGAAGAAACGTAATCAAACTTTCCTCTTTTCAATCCAACCTCGATTCTTTCCCCGGCAAACACCAGATCCGCAAAGCTGGACGGCATGTAACCTACTAGCTTCTCATAGTAGAACACTGGCAGAGTGTCCACCATCATGGTGATCATCTCTCTCTCAACCATGGGAGGAGCTACTTGTGCCGCCAAATCCCTCCATCGCTGCGCATATTCTTTAAAGGTTTCACCCTCTTTTTTGAACATATTCTGCAGTTGAGTACGGTCAGGAGCCATATCAGAATTGTACTGATACTGCCTTAGGAAGGCGGTAATCAGATCCTTCCAAGTACGGATACGGGAAGCTTCCAAATTAGTGTACCACACTACCGCAGCTCCGGCCAAGCTATCCTGAAAGAAGTGTATCAACAGCTTTTCATCTTTAGAGTGGGCGCCCATCTTACGGCAGTACATTTTGAGATGGCTTTTGGGACAAGTCGTCCCTTTATACTTGTCGAAGTCCGGCACTTTGAACTTCGAGGGAATAACAACATCGGGTACTAAGCAAAGATCCGTCATGTCTGCGAACGGATAGTCCCCAAATCCTTCTACGGCCCTCAATCTTTCCTCAAGGAGATCGAGCTTCCTCCTTTCTTCAGTTGCTGGGGGCGGCCCTTCCGTGGACAGAACTATTGGTGGTACTGCGATGTTGGGTTGAGGCAACGTGCCTGGTGCCGGCCCTTCGGGGATCGGGGGATACAACTCGACATCCCTCCGAGCATAATCTTGAGGGTCTTTGTGGACTTCGTCGGGCTGCTGAGGAGGCTCTCTTTCATGGACGGGAGAAGCAATGTGGCCCGCATCTTCTTGCAAGACGGGTGGTGAATAGTTGGGCGGCAATCCATAAGGGTAAGCCGCTCGGTTGTATCCCAGGTGAGGGCTGCCATCGTGCCCCAGTGTGTCCCTTCCCCGTCCTACTATGTTTGAGGGAGGATGGTGCGTAGTTGCCAAGAGAGTCGGGTCTGCTTCGGCAGCCGAACTGGCAGCAGCGGCGGTGGCCGCATTCTTCTCTATGAGCTGCTTCATACTTAACATGGCCTCCATCATGGAGGCCATTTGTTCTTTCAGAGCCGACATGTCGGCTTTCATCTGTTCCTGCGTCTCCTCTTGATCACCCATCGTTCTAGATTTGGATCTGGTGCGATAGGGATCCCTTGCGGCGCGTTTAGTTATGGTGTTTTTCCCTAAAAAACCAAACGTGAGGAGTGGGTAAAGAAAGAAGATGCATGCTAGAGATGAAATGTAGGAGTGATTTGATTTGCACAAGCTTTTTGGAGTAGAAACATGGGACCAACTCATTTTATTTCAAAAAGGAAGTCGTATCTAGTCAAGGTCTTAGAGACCATACAAGTTTCCTAACGATTTCTAATTATGTGGGCCATTAAGTCTATCATATGCTGACAATAGCCGAGAAGCCCATGAATTTCTTCGGGGGCGGAGTAGGTGTCTGCCATCGCCTTGGCCTTGGCTAACAATCGGGGAAGTTCTTGACTCCCGTTCAAGGTAAGAGCAAACCGATCCATCCACATGGTTGCCTCTTGGTGTAAAGAGTCGATCACCCTTCCTCTAGCCTCTTTTTCCGTGTATACTTGGGCATATTCGTCCGCAATCCTATGCTCGTGGGCCGCGGCTAGACCTAACTCTTCTTGGTACTTGGCGATGATAGCTAGCATGTTGGTCTCCGTCTCGCATAAACACTGAGACAAGCTTCTTTTGGACCTTGAACAGGCAACTAACTCCTCTTTCAAAACCATGCTATGTGCTCGCGACTGGTCCCTTTCTTCCTTTCGCAACTTGAGTTCACTATTGCTACCCCATAGAGCTCCGCGAAATTTGTTCCGGCCATACTCTTCCTTGCGAGCCCTCTTGGTCTCTTGTTCAAGGGCTCTTGCGGTAATTGCATTCTCTTCCCGTAACCCGGCACACTCCTTCCGAACGTGTGTAGCGGCCAACTTGAACTTCTCCTTGGCAAGTTTTGCCTTTCCTAAGTCGCTTTTGAGAGCTTGGACTTCTTCATCCTCTTCCGGTGCTTCAAAACTCTCTTTGCTGACGACTTTTAACTTGGCGAGCCAATCTAAACCTCGTATATGAACTTTCAGCCATTCGTGGTACCCACCAATGATGCCATTACGAATGCCTCTAAGCTCTTGATCTTTCTTTAACGGGGTTTCCCACGCCTTATGGATTCTTTGTATAGTCTTGGAATTTTGTGCGCCGAAATCCCTCACAAGGAAAGGAGACATGCTTTCTTCCGTCGATGCTCCCCTCATGGGGTACCCTAGTTGTCTTATAGCGAGCGCGGGATTGTAGTTAATACAACCCCTCGTTCCTACCAGCGGAATGTTTGGGTATCTTCCACATGAGAAAAGGACTCCTTCTTTTCCTTCCTTCCATCGGGGGAACCAACTGATTGTTCTACCTCCTATCCCGGCCAAGAGCTGGTCCCAATCTATTCTCCTCTTTTCAGTACACGAGCGATGGCTCAGGAGCGGACATGGATGTCTTGTGTCTTGTTGGAACAAGTGTGAAACCAACCAAACACAGAGGGCGGGTAAGCAACAGATGATCTGTGCGCTACTCTTTTCGCACCTTCGGTCAAATGTGTCAAATAGATCTGCCAAGACAGCTACCACCGGACTTTCCTTGCTATGGTGGTAGGCAAGGAAAGCGTCGATTGCTGCTAGGTCTACCAAACCATCCACGTTTGGAAAGAGGACGACCCCAAAAATTAGCAAAGCTAACACATCCATAAACGGGACCCAGTCTCCTTGATTGGCCATACCCCTCGCCTTGTCTTCTAGGTACTTCTGTGGTAGGCCCGCTATGCCGTTCCGAGTCTGTTTTATGCGGTCCAAACCTCTTGCTGAATCCTTGACCACAGTTGCAATTCTGCTCAAAGAGGGGAGACACCCGGAGGAAAGATATGGTTTTCTTCCCCCGAGAGGACATCCTAGAATTTCCTCAAATTCTTCAATGGTTGGTACTAATTGGAAGTCTGCGAATGTGAAGCACCTCAAAGGCTGGTCGTAGTATTGGGTAAGTGATGCAATGGCTTCTATGGACACCTCTGCTATGGTCAACTCTAAGATCTTTCTGTAAGTCTTGCGGAAGGCTTGCATTTGGAGGGGTTCCATCAACCGCCCTAATTCCTTGATGCTGGTGGTATCTAGGCTTTTGACCTTGACTTGGTAGAACCTCTTGCCGGTTTGATTTGTTCCCATGCTTACCAAAGTGAGACAAAAGCTGGTGCAAATCAAAACTCCGATATCTCATGGGTGGGATGGATGAATGCATGATGGAATGCATATGACACAGATGCAATCTAGGAATGCGGGGGTCCGGGGAATTTGTCCCCTTCTTAGATACGACGTCTAGGGGTAGCGAAATGCCCCAACGCACGTTTTTAAGAAGGCGACACGGACCCTCCGTTGGTTTGTTTACAGTAGGGATCAAGACAGAACCCATATGCAATGCCTATGCAAAAGACACAATGCGGGAATGTGCACAGTATGACAATATTTACCGAACATAAGCAAAAGGGTATATGATACTCATGCATGGCAGTGTGAAAAATGGCACGCAGCGTGTTTGCTTCGTGCCCCTATTTAAGGGACCTATAAGGGAGAGAACTAACTAGGCTTTTAGCAATAATCCCCAAGGTAGTTATATCTCTCTTGATGGTTTCTAGAGGTATCATCCCCTTTGAAGAACATATTGTAGCAGTAGGGACTACTAGCAACAATAGGTTTTCAAAGAGAAAAACTCTAGATGAGGGTTCACTGTAATCAAGCAAGTCGGAGACCTAGCATGATCACAGATTCACCTCCACTCCTTATGCTCCCATGAACCCGGGTATAGGGCCCTTTTTCACTCACAGTGTGTGCAAATAGTGTTGGTGTTTGTGTGCATCAAATGAATAAATATTTATTTCATGCATACATTTAAAACGCACTAAAAGCAACAAAGAGTTTATATACACAAGAACATAATGAAAGGAAACCAACAAAGGGGTAAGTCACGGTAAAACATTGCACAAAATTAAATGGCCTAACTCTCTAAAAACAGTCCCCAGTGGAGTCGCCAACTGTCGCAACCTACCCTTCGGCGGGAGGGCGACGCGTGACTCGCGGGATGCGTGTTCCACGAAAGGAATACACGCGGAGTCGCCACCAACGTTTATTTGAGGAAAACGTCGGAAAAACCAGAAAAGACGCGATCTACGAACTTTTAAGTGAAAGGTTCGGGATGAGAAAATCAGACCTATGTAGTTCTTTTTTATCAAGTGATTCTTTTTTACTTTAAGAGGTGATCATTTTAAGGCGTTGGACCTTAAAAATGATCCATTTTACTTAGTGAGAAAATGAAATGACAAACTTCAAAAGCCTATTTTTATGGACGAGCTTGACTAGGCGAATTGATTTTAGCCTTTAGTTTCACTTTAGTTATTAATCAATTCGATTAAGAATGAGAAATCCCAAAGAGAAAACGTCCGATTGATTTTCCGCTTTATTTTACTAAAAGATGTCTTTTTGATTATTATATTATTTTTTACCTCTTTTTGATTTCCAACGTGGTTACGGCACGACCGAACGGTCGGAATTTATTTTAACCGAAGTTAACGGATAATACAATTCAAACGTTCGGTGGAAATTTATTTTATTTTTAAGTTAAGCGAGAAATGACTTAAGTAAAATGGCTTAAGCACGTCAACAGGGGGTATAAAAAGTAAGCAAAACGAGAATAAAAATGCACGAAACACAATGTGGACCACTACGGGTACATAGAATGAATCGAAAAGCTTGGTTCGAGGTACTTACCCGTTGAAGATCGAAGAACGATGAAGAACGAATGAAGAACATCGAAGAACGGTTGAAACCTTTGCGAGATTCCTCACGGAAAACGTTACGGAAACGTTTCGGAAGCGCCTCGGCTTAGATTTTCTTCACGGAAACAATTTTCCCAAGCAAATTCGAAAGAGAGAGAAGTGCCAAAGGGGCTGAACCCTTTTCTTCTTCACTTCCTCCCCTATTTATAGCAAAATAGGGGAGGTGGTTGCCGCCCAGCTCGCCCAGGCGAGCTCAGCTCGCCCAGGCGAGCCAGGTTGCTTCCTCCAGAAGCAACAGCCTTCTGGAGGAATATTCTGGAGGGCCCAAGTGGGCCTGGGTGCTATTTGCACCCCCATTTTTACTAACTACACCCCCCTGCTGTTTTTTTGGTGATTCTTTTTTTCGTAAAGTTACAGAAACTTACGAATTTCGTAACGATACTTGTTTTCTTTCCGTAATGTTACGGAACCTTGCGGATTACATAATCATCCCCCTTTTGACTTACGGAATGTTACGGAACCTCACTTAATTATGCAACGATGCTTCCATTTGATTTCCGGGGTGTCACGGAAACTTACGGATTGTGCATCAATATTTTTTTGGTTTTTCGGCATGTCCTGGAATTTCACAAATTGCCTAATGATGGATGCCAAGCACCTCACAAGGACCAAAGAAAGGTCGCATGTCATCAAGCAAAGGTCCCCGGACGAAATTAGGGTATGACAATCACAGATATCAACCACATGATACAAAATTGCAAGGGTGAGTTCATTATAAAAAGAACCAATAGCAATTCCAAATAACCACAATTTGCAAGGAACATAGGCAAACATGATGAGCATACACAACAATCATTATTCAACACTCATATCCAACAAATATTCATCATCCACATCCAACAATTACTCATCATCCATCCATGGACCCAATCAAGACTGCACAGAATGATGCATGCACCTGACTCAACACTCAAATGCAATGTGGTACGTACCAACAACAACCAAATCTCAGGAAATAGCCTAAGCGTGTCCACACGACACTCTCACTTAGGGAACTGTGCTGAGTTTGTCGAGACCACCCGGTTGTGCACGTAACATCCCCCCTCCCATAGGTGATCATCCTGGGAGCCCAAAGGTGTTCCCTACCAGGTGACAGCCCCCTAGTACAAAGTACACTTGGCCACAGTTACTATATTTCCTATGTCGTATGAGCTATGATCACGGCCAAAAGTAAGTGCCAAAGACCATGGACCAATTAAAGCGCCTAAGCATCCCCTCAGAAATGCTTAGATTCTCTAACCATGCTAGTTACCCACGTCTGGGCCATCCGACAAGGTTAGTGCACTCTACCCCCCATGACATACACTCCATACGACGTATGTTCGTGGCCAAAAGCTAGTGCCAAAGACCCTAGAAGGTCAGTGCACAGTGCCCCCCACGAACATACACAACATCCAACGTGTGAACATGGCCAAAAGCTAGTGCCAAAGACCCTGGAAGGTCAGTGTATAGTGCCCCCCATGAACATACACAACATGCACATGCTAATGCATTTCCAACATCAATCAACATTCCATTTCCATGTCATTCTCAACATAAATATCATCTCGTCTCAATGACATTATTAACAACAACAACGACCTCATTTTATATTCACATATTCATCAATAATAACAATTCATGTTGACATGGTCTTTATTAACAATGTCATCTCAAATCAATATCATCATTATCATCACATATCAATTAAAATCCTCAATAGCAACATCAACAACAAATTGCATTTCCCACATATATACATATATATCTTTCATGCTTGAGATTCACACTCACAAGTCTTCAAACAACACAAATCAAACAACCACAACAATATCATTCATCACAATATCGCATCCCATTAGCTAAAACATAATTTTCTTTGAAGAAAAATCAGCTTGCAATAGGGACAGGCAGATATCCTCATAGCTAGGTTCCCTGACCCTAACTATGGTGTTAAAACGGTAAATTTTATAATAAACTCCCCTTACCTATCGTGAGCTACCCCGCGGATTCCTCGTTGCGTCACTTGAAGATTCCTTTTCGTCCTTGCTTGTCAATTCCATGCAAGCCTCTCAAAAGAAAACAAAAGGTCAGATTAGGGTTTCGTTCTCTACCGAAACCGCAAGCCAAGTTGGAAGATTCCGCTTCAGTTGAAGGGTTCCTCTCGGTGTGGGGTTTCAATGGAGAACAACGATGGTTTTTGGTTGCTAATGGTGGCTGTGGGTGATGGAGAAAGTGCTTGCGACGTTAGAAATGGCTTTGGAAGAAAGAAAGGAGAAGAAATGACGATTTTCCTAAGCTACACGAAAGCAAAGGCCGAAATGCTTAAATAAGAAATGCTCTCGGGAACGGAAGTGTCGAGCACACTCCAGACATCTTCGCAAAGATCCCAACGGTCAAATCGTGGACAAGTGTCTTGTGAAGCTGTAGACCCAAATTTCGAGAAGATCCAACGGTTAACGAAGGCTGGGCAGCGTTTTTACCGAGGAAGCTCCATGTAGCTTCCTCAAGAAGCTTCATTAAGAGGCTTCCTCAAGAAGCTTCCCCGTGGTTTCTTTGAGAAGCTTTCTTAAGAGGCTTCTTTGAGAAGCTAGATCCTTATCTACCCACACCCTTCTATTAACTAAATTAACCTCCTTGAAAATAATTACGGATAAAAAATAACATAACAAATAATAATAATATATAGATACATATATTAGGGTGTTACATTGACTCAGTGCTTTTATGATTTGACATTGTTACCTGCATAAACTGAGTCATAGTCTCCTCCAGCTTAGTAGTCCTCTGAAAGATGTTAGGCCCTTGTTGGATTGGCTTGTTAGAAGGTCCACCCTGGTCCTTGTTGAATTGATTGTCAGGGTGTGATCTCCACTGTCCTTGTTGATTATAAGGACCCTGCTGGAAGCCTGAGAATCCTCCTTGAGTATATCCTTGCCTCTGTTGATTTCCCATATAGTGAACTTCTTGAGTGTTTTCTTCAATGGGAATACATTGGCCTATTTCATGAGCCTCACCACAAATGGTACAACCTGTAACCTGCAAAACAGAAGAATGTGTAGGTTGACCAATACAGTTTAGTTGGCAACTTACCAAGTATTTCTGTTAAAATCTCAAGTTGCCTCGAAAGCAACTTATTCTGTGCATATAAAGCATCATGTGATGATAGTTCTAATAAGCTTTTCTTTGTGGGTTGATGAACTCTGTCGTGCAGAATGGCATGATCGCTGGTTGACATATTCTCAATTAGCTTAGTTTCCTCTTCAGGGGGTCTTCAGCTTTATTTTTCCCCCTGCTGAAGCATCTAGCAGTTGCTTGGTTTGTGGTCTCAACTCATCTATAAACATATTCAATTGAATTGTCTCAGAGAACCCATGGGTGGGAGTCTTTCTTAATAAACCTCTAAACCTCTCTAACGCTTCACTCAAGGACTCGTCAGGGAACTGATGAAATGAAGAGATTGCAGCTTTCCCTTCCGTAGTCTTTAACTCTGGGAAATATTTCTTCAAAAACTTTTCAACAACTTCTTTCCAGGTTTTAAGGTTGTTACCCTTAAATGAGTGGAGCCACCTCTTGGCTTCTCCTGCCAAGGAAAATGAAAATAGACTGAGTTTATTGGCTTCATCTGGCACGCTTGCAATCTTTATAGTGTTACAGATTTCAATGAATGTCGCCAAATGTGCATAGGGGTCCTCATTTGGAAATCCTTGGAATAAGGTTCCCTGTATTAAATGAATTCAAAGAATGAGGGTAGTTTATGTTGTGAGCTTGCACTTCAGGACGTGCAATGATGGTAAAGAATTATGACACTGAATTGCTTGAATAGTCCTCAAGGGTAACTCTTTGTTGGTGTTCATCAGCCATGGAAATGGCTTCTGCTAAATAGGTCGCGGATTCCCTTGATGATGGTGAGTTAGATGATGTAGAATTAGAAAAATGAGTTTCTTCCTCAAGGATGGACGCTATTGTCTTGTCTTGCAGTAATTTTCTTCTCCTCTCGGCTCTGTTCCTTCTTAACGTAGTTTCAATCCCCAAGTCCAGGGGAACTAAATTGCCTATAGGAGATCTATACATATAAAACACTAACAGAAACAACGGTTATCCAGTTCAAGAGGAAAAAAATATATGAATTGAAAGCAAATAATCACAGTTTATCAAAGAATAAAGAATAGACACCTAGGACTGAACTAACTTTCCAAATAGAAAGAAGTTCCCCGACAACGACGCCAAAAACTTGTTCGAACCCAGCAAGTGCACCGGATCGCGTAAGTAGTATAAAATGGTAAGAACCGAGTATCAAACTCTCGTGGAACTTGTGTTACTTGGTAAAGCTATATTAAGTGAATAGGTGTCTTGTATGAAAAGATATGTGTGGACTATGAACAGGTGTGTAAACTAACTATTAAAAGGAAAATAATGTGAGTAATGATGTGTAAAGACAAGTAGACAACATATTGGTCTTCCTATTAGGTGCCTGATGTTATAAGGATATTCTCTACTTAACAATGCTCATGTGTTCTATGGTGTCTCCTAAAATGCTAAACCCTGATTCCTCATGATAGTCTAGCCTAATCCTGATCAAGCACCATCCTCAAATTCCTCTTATTGGACTAAACTCGACCAGAATCACATTAAGACAAACATGCAAACAACTAGGTTACCGTACCCCGATCCCTCGTGATAATACGATAAACTAGCCCTGTCCTATCAAGTTCGAAGAATTAGACCAGTTTCCACTATTGAATGATCCTAACAAAGCATGCATCTACGGGATCAAGGCAAAAGCACACTAAAATGACGTACTGATAGCACAGAGAACACATAAAACATCATTAAATAGATATACATGTATTTACATAAAGTACCTATAAGGATCAACCTACAGAGGATTTAGCTTTCTGATCGGAGCCATACCCGAATCAAATAAACATTAAAATGCAGTATCTAGGAAGTGATCCTAGGTCATCTCCCAGTGAGCAATGATCATACAAACGTTCATAACATATAATAATAAAACAGTAACGAAATGAGGGGGGGGGGGGGTTTGTTTGTTTTTGAAATTTAAACAGCAAGCAAACTTGAATTAAAAAGATAACAGAACTAAAACATGTTGTTTCCCCTTGATTCAAAAGCAAGTCTCTTATCTTAGGTTACGAGAATTTATCCCTAATCAGTTCAACCACTTAATCCAACCCGAAATTAATTTACTAAGCGAAAATTAACACAAGGCTGTCATTATGTGATTAAGCAAAACATACACCAATTAATCCCTCTCACATGTCCATTAAGCATGAACATTAATTAAACACAGAGACAATTAATCAAGCATTAAGCACACATGGATTAATATCAGCAAAAAATACAAAATAATTGGTGAAGGGGAAAAGCTGATAAGAATTTAATATTAATAACAAAACCTCAAAGAGAGCTATGCTTAATCCTCAAGAGAAAACAACACTAGAGATTCAACCTTCCATTAACAGCAGAAACGAAAAGGAAATCAAAGGCAGAAAACAAACTGAAATTAGAAGACAAAAATGAAAACGAAACTGGAATTTAAAAGCAGAAAACGAAAATGGAATTGCTACGTGAATAGTACCATGCGCGTGAATAGTAACACCGAAAAACTGAAAATGAAACCCTAGAATCTCTCCCCGTGAACAGTAACTGGACCCTCCTAAAACCCTAGCAGCTGGGCTCACTAAAGGTCACTAGGCCCCAAAGCTTACAAATCTGATTATCGGGCCCAATAAGGTCTGGTGGCCCAATTATAAAAATACAGCCCAAAAATGAAATAAAATAAAACTGGACGACAAATAAATTTGTCTGCTCTCTTCAAGTCCAAGCCGGTTCAGCCCAATTCCAGATCCAAGCCCAATTGCTTATAATTCTCCTGAAATTAAATTAAAACACAGAATTAGTCAAGTAGGCCCAAATGATAAAACTGCATAATTAATTTGACAATTAAGGCTAATCAGTAATTAAAATGGTGACAAAAATGGGGTAAAAAATAGGAGAAAATAATGACACATCAAATTCCCCCACACTTAGCCTTTTGCACTCCTGGGCAAAATCAAAAAGCAGAGCAAGGAACAAATCCAGAGACATTAAAGAGAGACAAACAAACACAAAAACATTTACATATTTCTCAATGAATCTTAAGGAATGAAAGGAATGGGCAACATCCAACACGTAAAGAGTTAAAGAATCAAGATAGTCATGAAAATCATCCAAGCACCTTAAACATGACAAGGTAGTCAATCAGCTCAAGAATTGAATGAAAAGTGATAAAGCCTCACAAGATATGTTGATGTGTCATTATTTTCTCCTATCTCTTAACCCTTTTTGTCATCATTTTAAATACTGATTAGCCTTAATTGTCAAATTAATTATGCAGTTTTATCATTTGGGACTACTTGACTAATTTTGTGTTTTTAATTTAATTTCAGGAGAATTATAAGCAATTGGGCTTAGATTCGGAATTGAGCTGAACCGGCTTGGACTTGAAGAGAGTAGACAATTTTATTTTATTTCATCCAATTTTATTTTATTTTGTCTAGTTTTATTTTATTTCATTTTTGGGCTTGGACTTAAAACAGATTTGTAAGCTTGAGGCTGAGGACCTATATAACAGCACCATGGTTTTAGTATTAGCAGACTGTGGACATAGGAGAAATTTTAGGGTTTTTCATTTTCAGTTACTGTTCACACGCACTGTTCACGTAGTAATAAAATTCGTTTTATTCTTCAAATTGCAATTTTTTTTTTCTGCTTCTGCCCTTGAATTCGTTTTTGTTTCTGCTGATTAATGGAAGGCCAAGTCTCCAGTGTTGTTTTCTCTTGAGGATCAAGCACAACTCTTTGAGGTTTTTTTATTACTATTGAATTCTGATCAGTTTTTCCCTTTCACCAATTGCTCTGCATTGTTGCTATTAATCCATGCATTCTTAATGCTTGATTAATTGTCTCTATGCTTAATTTACGTTCATGCTTAATGATCAGTTTCGTTCATGCTTAATGGACATGTAAGAGGGATTAATTGGTGTATGTGTTTCTTAATCACATAATGACAACCTTATGTTAATTTTTGCTTAGTGAATTAATTTTGGGTTGGATTAAGTGGTTGAACTGATTAGGGATAAATTCTTGTAACCTAGGATAAGAGACTTGCTTTTGAATCAAGGGGAAACAACATGTTTTAATTATGATATTTTCTTATTTAAATTTGCTTGCTGTTTAAATTACAAAAACAAACAACCCCCCCCACCCCCCACTTCGTTACTGTTTGATTAACATATGTTATGAACATTTGGTTGATCATTGCTCACTGAGAGACGACCTATGATCACTTCCTAGATACTGCATTTTTAATGTTTATTTGATTCGGGTACAGCCTCGATCATATGCACTCTATCTCTCAAGTGTCTAGGCTAGTGTTTACTCTTAGAGCACCTATGAAAACAAACACCACAAAGACTTGGCAAGACTCTAAAATTGACAACCAAACACCACAAACACATGCACATAAGGATCAAAAGGTCTTTTAAGGTTGTAATGGGGCCAGGGACAAGGTAGAAGAGAGTATGGGATAAGTAGCTAAAACCCAAAGGAATAGAGGAGCAATGGGGAATAAGTGGAAATTAAGCAAAAGTAGTAAACCTAAAACCAAAATTAAAAATTAAGCATAAAAAGTAAACCAAAAACCTCCAATATCAACAAAATCAACCAAGTCCTCAAAACAAGACCTCATTTATTCAACTTCATTCTTTTTCTGTTTTTCTCTTTTTTTATTTTTATTTTTTATTGAACAATAGCATTTGAAAGCATTTTGAATATTTGAAAAATAAAGCAACAATTAGGCAATATATGTATATACATCAAGCATGGCAAAAAAAAAACATATCTTCCAATGAAACATACCCCCCCACACTTATTCCCAAAACAATTCCAAAGCTCCAAAATTCCTTAAGGGTAAGGTGAGATCATGGTTTTTCACTTAAGGCTTGTAATGAGCCTCAAAACAAAGAAAGGGGAACATAGGCTCAAAGGGGCTATCAAAGGAATTAATTCAAGGAAGGCTCATTTGGCTAGAGGCTTATAAGAACAAAATGCCTAAATCATCTCCCTACATGCATGTGAACCAAGAAGTATCAACAAGAGTCAAGCCAAGGCTATTGTGCAACCAATCAATGGGGAAAAACACACCGAATAAAATAGATGATGATGGCTCAAAATCTCACCAAGGGTTAATCTATCACTTCCAATTCAACCTTTCAAAGCTAACTTGACATGTAGAGAAAAACAAGGATTTCAATTCACAAAATGCCAAGAAACTCCTATTTCAAAAACAATTACCCATTACTTGTACATAACCTAGAATTCAAAGAGAAACATGCAATGTTGTACACAAAACATAAAACCAAAATAACAAAATTAACCTAGAAAACCCCAAACAAAGAACAATCTCCCCCCCACACTTAAACAACACATTATCCTCAATGTAGCACAATCATGAGATCAAGAGCAATCACAACAATCAATAAATTTGGACAAGTGCAATAAAAGTAAAGAAGGAGACAGAAAAAGAAAACTCCCTAAGTCATGGCGGAAGAGAAGTAGGGTGAAGTAAGGAGGTCTCCTCCACCACTACATCCACCAAGGAAGGATTTGTGAGGAATGGTTTCAGCTGGTGTCCATTGACCTTGAAGCTCTTATATGTGGATTCACTTTTGATCTCAGCTGTACCATAAGGAAAAACATTAGTCACCACAAAAGGACCAATCCACTTTGACCTCAACTTACCACTCATGAGTCCGAGCCTAGAGTTATACAATAAAACTTTCTGTCCAACCACGAAGTCCTTCTTAGCTATCAAGCTGTCATGGAACTTCTTGGTCTTCTCCTTGTAGAATTTGGAATTCTCATAGGCTTCTAAACGGATCTCATCTAGCTCACTTAGTTGCAACTTGCTTTCCTCTCCATCCCGATCAATAGAGAAGTTGCAGGTCTTTACAACCCAATAGGCTCTATGCTCTATCTCTACAGGAAGATGACATGCCTTGCCAAAGACAACCCGATAAGGAGACATTCCTATGGGTGCTTTGTAGGCAGTCCTATGCGCCTAGGGAGCATCATCCAGCCTAGTGCTCCAATCCTTTCTATTTGGCTGCACAATCTTCTCCAAGATCCTTTTTATCTCCCTGTTTGAAATCTCAGCCTGCCCATTAGTTTGGGGGTGGTAAGGTGTGAAAATTCTGTGCACGACCCCATACTTTTTGAGCAAGGCATACATGGATCTGTTACAAAAATGGGTGCCTTGATCACTAACGATGGCTCTAGGGACTCCAAACCTGCAAAACAGATTAGATCTAACAAAATCCACAACAACCTTAGCATCGTTAGTTTTGGTGGCTTTGGCTTCCACCCATTTTGAAACATAATCAACAACAAGGAGAATATAAACAAAACCAAAAGAGATAGGGAAAGGCCCCATAAAATCTATACCCCAGACATCAAACACCTCACAGAACAACATGGGTTGTTGAGGCATTTGCTGTCTCCATGAAAGTGAGTCGTCTGCTCTCTGACAAGGCTCACAAGTGCTACAGATTCTCCATACATTCTTGAAGATGGTGAGCCAATAGAAACCGCAGTCAAGCACCTTGCAAGTTGTCCTCTGTATGCCAAGATGGCCACCTGGTGCGGTAGAATGACAGAATTGCAGGACCGAGTCAATCTCATGATCTAGAATGCATATCCTAATAACCTGGTCACTGCACAACTTCCACAAATAGGGGTCAACCCAAATATAATGCTTAGCATCACTTTTAATTTTATCAGTTTGAGCTTTAGATGCTAAGGGAGGAAAAACAAAAGCAACCAAATAATTCACAATATTAGCAAACCAAGGAGTGGGGAAGGAATCAGAAATATTATACAAAATGTACAAATGGTCATCCAGAAAATCATCCCGAATGGGTGAGTCCTCAGACGCACGCTCAATCCTACTCAGGTGGTCAGCCACGAGGTTCTGTGCACCGCTTCGATCACGGATCTCCAAATTAAACACTTGGAGCCAAAGCATCCACCTGATCAATCTAGGCTTTGATTCAGACTTCTTCAACAGGTACTTCAGAGTTGTATGGTCAGTATAAACAATAACACGAGTACCAAGAAAATATGAACAAAATTTCTCAAGAGCAAAAACTATCGCTAATAGCTCCTTCTCTGTGGCAGTGTAATTTGCTTGGGCAGCATCCAAAGTTCGGGAAGCGTTATAGATCAGCCGAGGCAGCTTGTCAATCTTTTGAGCAGGGATAGCCCCCAATGCATAATTGGATGCATCGTACATCAGCTCAAATGGGGTTGTCCAATCAGGTGCCTGAATGATAGGGGTGGTAGTCAACCCACGCTTGAGGCAATCAAAAGCCTCTTTGCACCGGTCATCAAAATCAAACTCCACCTCCTTTTGCAGCAGATTGGATAGTGGAAGGGCCACTTTGCTAAAGTCCTTGATAAAACGCCTATAAAACCCTGCATGGCCAAGAAAAGAATGAACCTCTCGCATTCAAGAGGGGTAAGGCAATTGTGAAATAACAACTATCTTTGCAGGGTCTACCTCTATGCCCCTATTGGAAATGATATGCCCTAAAATTATACCTTGTTCTACCATGAAGTGACATTTTTCAAAATTCAGCACAAAGTTAGTTTCAATGCATCTATTAAGAACTCTATCCAGACTATCCAAACATGCATCAAAAGAGGATCCATAAACAGTAAAATCATTGATAAACACCTCTATGCAACTCTCTAAAAAGTCACTGAAAATGCTAAGCATACACCGCTGGAAGGTACCAGGGGCGTTGCATAGGCCAAAAGGCATCCTCCTATTGGCAAAAGTGCCAAAGGGACAGGTGAATGTGGTCTTTTCTTGATCCTCATGAGCAATATGAATTTGTAAATAACCTGAAAAATCATCAAGAAAACAGTAATGAGACTTACCTGCCAAGCGCTCAAGCATTTGATCAATGAATGGCAGGGGAAAATGATCTTTTCTGATTGCATGATTCAGCCTCCTATAATCAATGCAGACTCGCCAGCTGTTCTGCACTCTTGTGGGGATAAGCTCATCCCTCTCATTCTTGATCACTGTGATGTTTGTCTTCTTAGGAACCACTTGGACTGGACTCACCCACTGGCTGTCAGAAATGGGGTAGATGATTCCAGCTTGCAAGAGCTTGGTCACCTCCTTTTTCACCACATCTAGAATGATGGGGTTGAGTTGCCACTGTGGCTACCTCACTGGCTTAGTTCCATCCTCTAAAAGTATCCTATGCATTCAAGTAGATGGGCTAATACCAGGAATGTCTGCTAAAGTCCATCCAATGGCTTTCATGTGCTTCTTGAGCACTAGCAACAACTTCTCCTCTTGCTCAGCAGCAAGGGAGGCATAGATGATCATTGGAAATTTTTCCTTGTCCTCCAAGTAAGCATACTTGAGGTTTGCTGGTAAGGGCTTCAACTCTGGTGTGGGTGGTGGCTGAATAGTGGGAGGAACCAGGGTAGGAGAAGAAGAGGAGGCTTCCTCACCTTGTACCTCATAAAGCAAGTCAGAAGTATATGTACTTCCTGCAACATGGTTAGTGCATTCCGACTCTAAAAAATCAACATCAAGAGGTACAACACCCAGAAAATCAGAACCAGACTCAAATTCAAATTTACTCTCAACATAAAAATCAGATACAGGATCAAATTCAAACTCAGATTCAGATTCAATGCATGAGGAATGACAAGTATGCATATTAGATAAAAATGGATGTTTCCTTCCATGAAGAGAATCAAAATCAAACATATAATCATCAACAATCTGATCAAGTATCTCAACATGAAAAACAGAATGATCCTCAAATGGATGTTTCATGGCATCAAGAATGTTAAAATGAACAACAATATCACCAAATTCCATAGACAATGTGCCAGCATAAACATCTATCTTGGTTTGGTATTTTTTCATAAATGGCATGCCTAAAATAATTGGAACTGAACCATGGGAAAATCCCACTTCCATATCAAGAACATAAAAATCAGCAGGAAAAATAACTTCGCCAACCCGAACCAACACATCCTCTATGAAACCTGTGGGGTGAGCAACACTTCTATTTGCCAATTGAATCATCACACCCGTAGGTTGCAAAGGTCCAAGGGATAAAGAATTGAAAATGGACAGAGGCATGACACTAACTGATACTCCTAGATCTAGCATGGCATTCTCAAATTTGTTGTTCCCAATAATGCAAGGTATACAAAAAGTACCTGGGTCCTTACATTTCTTAGGAATGTAAGGAACAGATTTACCTATCAATGCTGACACATTTCTGCCCATGCTAATCATTTCATTGCCTTTGAGCCTCCTTTTGTGGGTGCACAACTCCTTTAGAAACTTGGCATATCTTGAAATTTGCTTGATGGCATCTAGCAGAGGTATGTTCACCTCTACTTTCCTGAAGGTCTCCAAGATCTCCTTATCCACTTCTTCCATCTTTTTGTTTGGAATTGCTATAGGTGGAAATGGAAGAGGGATAGGAGGCTGCTGCAAGTCAGAACTACTAGAAGAAGGTCCACCTGCATGAAAATTTTTGTTAGCTCCCTCATGATCAAGAAGCTTTCTTTTTTGTGGAACTAGCTCATCCTCTTTTTCAGTTGTAGAATGAAGCTTAACAGGTTCAGATGTAGGTGCTACTACTGGTGGAGGGACTTCAATTTGTTTGCCAGACCTCAAGGTGATGACACTCACATTCTTTGGATTCTGCACAGTTTGTGAAGGCAATTTGTCATAATTTTGGGACTGAGCTTGGTTCAACTTAGTAGCCATCTGTGCCATCTGATTTGTCAGACTCTGAATGGAGGCTCTTGTCTCTTGCTGAAATTGCATATTCTGGATGGTCATTTGCCTCACTAACTCCTCTAAGGAAGGTTGAGAAAGGGCCTCAGTTGCTTATTGTCTTTGTTGTTGCTGCTACATTGGAGGAGGAACATATGGCTTGCTTGGACCCGCAACATTCTGGAAAGGAGGGACATGTTGTTGTTGCTGTTGTTGTTGTTGTGGAGGATTTGCCCATCTCAGATTTGGATGATTCCTCCAACCTGGATTATATCTGTTGCTTGAAAGATCATAATTATTCTGTTGTTGTTGGTTTTGCTGTTGAGGGGGTCTATTATAAATGTTTGCAGCATAGGCTTCAGGTTGCTCATTGACTCCAGATTACTGCAAAGAAGGACAGAGATCTGTATGGTGATCAGTAGAAGAACATAGACCACAGATTCTTGTAATAGTAACAGGTGCAGATGCCGATTTCTGATTTATGGCAAGTTGAGTTACTAGGTTGACCAAGGCATCTAGTTTTCCCTCAAGCTTCTTATTTTCAGTAGATGAAGATGAATCTGTGGCCACATCATGGACTCCTCTAAGGACAATAGCATCATTTCTTGCACTGAATTGTTGGGAGTTGGAAGCCATCTTCTCAATCAGATTCCCAGCCTCAATAGGAGTCATATCACCAATCATACTCTTCTCCATGTTGCTAAGTCCCTCATAGAAATATTGCAGAAGGAGTTGCTCAGAAATCTGGTGGTGAGGATAGCTTGCACACAATTTCTTGAATCTTTCCCAATACTCATACAAGCTCTTTCCACTAAGTTTCCTGATGCCTGAAATGTCTTTTCTAATGGCAGTGGTCCTAGATGTAGGGAATAATTTCTCCAAGAACACCCTCTTAAGGTCATCCCAGCTGGTAATGGACCTGGGAGCAAGGTAGTACAACCAATCTTTCACTACTCCCTCTAGAGAATGAGGAAAAGCCTTTAGAAAGATATGATCTTCCTAGACATCAGGGGGCTTCATGGTGGAACAGACAATATGGAACTCCTTAAGATGCTTATGAGGATCTTCACCTGCAAGACCATGAAACTTGGGCAGCAAATGTATTAGTCTAGTCTTGAGAACATATGGAACATCCTCATCAGGATATTGAATGTACAAGCTTTCATAAGGGAAGTTAGGTGCAACCATCTCCCTAAGAGTCCTCTCACGAGGTGGAGATTGAGCCATGTTCTCAGTATGAAAATTAGCAGCCGAATGCTCAAAATCAGAATGTTCAGAATCACCAGCAACAGAATGCTCGGAATGCTCAAAATGCACAGAATGCACAGAATGATTAGGATGCACACTATGCCTAACTAATCTATGAAAGGTTCTATCTATTTCAGTATCAAAGGGTTGTAAATCACCTAGATTGCCCCTAGTCATGCACTAGATGCAGCAAATCATGTATTTCTCAAACAAGCACCAGGGGTAAAAAGGGGGTAAAACTAGGGGTAAAACTACAACTATACTTAAACGATATCCAAATGAGCTAAAAATTTGTGAGCAACACCCTAAAATAATGAAAAGATAGCACGAAAATTTTCAGACAAAAATTCAAAGTCTAACTATGAAAACTGCCTAAGAAAAGTTTAGAAAAATAGGACAATAATACTTAAAAAATAAAAAAACTTAGTAAACAACTGATTTCTTAAGTGCTGAGAACCGCAACTGGTGCTAGCAAGTTGGGGCTGCAAGGGAAATTTTTTTCTACCCCAAATTCATGTTTAATAATAGTCATTTTGATAACCGGAGTAAAAGTTGTGGCCGTTTTGAGTTTTGCTAAAAACAAGTTCCCAAATTTTTTGTATCTCTCAAATTCAGCCACACCAAGTGCTTATGGTATTTTGCACACAAAATATGGATCAAAAGAAACTACCACACAAAAAATCAGCCAAAAATAACAACTCTGGCTATCAAAACCAAAATCGCCAATTAATTAGCAAAATCCGACACTGTTCATAGAACAATTCACAGTATTTTTCACCTCTGAACAGGGGACAAGACTAAAAAATAAAACAGAACACTACACAACACTACACACTTGAAACACACACAAACAACACTAAACAACAGAACTACACACAAAACCTCAAAGAGAGCTATGCTTAATCCTCAAGAGAAAACAATACTAGAGATTCAGCCTTCCATTAATAGTAGAAACAAAAAAGGAAATCAAAGGCATAAAATGAACTGAAATTAGAGGACAGAAATGAAAACGAAATTGGAATTTAAAAGCAAAAAACGAAAATAGAATTGCTACATGAATAGTACCATGCGCATGAACAGTAACACCGAAACACTGAAAATGAAACCCTACAATCTCTCCCCGTGAACAGTAATCGAACCCTCCTAAAACCCTAGCAGTTGAGCTCATTAAAGGTCACTAGGCCCCAAAGCTTACAAATCTGATTATCGGGCCCAATAAGGTCTGGTGGCCCAATTACAAAAATACAGCCCAAAAACGAAATAAAATAAAACTGGACGAAAAATAAAATTGTCTGCTCTCTTCAAGTCCAAGCCGGTTCAACCCAATTCCGGATCCAAGCCCAATTGCTTATAATTCTCCTGAAATTAAATTAAAACACGAAATTAGTCAAGTAGGCCCAAATGATAAAACTGCATAATTAATTTGACAATTAAGGCTAATCAGTAATTAAAATGGTGACAGAAAGGGGTAAGAAACAGGAGAAAATAATGATACATCACTCTCCATATCTGGGAATCTTCCTTTACAACAAAGGGAAGAGAAAAATGAAGGATTGAAGAAATACAAGTAGTGGGGATGTCTCCTCCACCTCTAGAACCTCACAATCACTCACAGACTCATCTCATGGTCTCAGGATGGCTTCCTCTTCATGCTCAGTTCTTTGCCAGTCTTCGAATAGAAAAAGTTCTCAAAAATCTCTGAAACTTGGACCTTTCTCTCTCTAAAAATCTCTAAACATGCAAAAGCTTCGAGAATTGCCCAAACTCCCCCTCCATTTCTGATTTCAGACTTAAATAGGTGGCCTTGTTGGTGCTTGTCCGCTTAGCGTGAATCTGGACCGCTAAGCGTGCATTAGTGAATTTTGACTTAGCGCGCGTCTTCTCGCTCAGTAGATGGACTCAAGTGGTGCGCTTAGTGGGATGACACCTCGCTCAGTGAACATGCACAACTCATCCTTCTTCCAGATTCTTCCTCGTGCTCAGCCGCAACAGTGTTGCGCTCATTTGAAATCGTTTCAAGGTCCAATGCCTTAACGATCCTTTTTTTTTTTACTTTTATCGGTTAAAACGAACCGTTTAAAAATCTAAAATCAACACCCCGCATAACTTTCTTGCTTTTCAAAGAACTACGTAGGTTTGAGTTCCTTATCGCAATTGAGGATACGTAGGAGCAAAAGCCCCCACTTTTGTCGACCCCAAAAAGGTAAAAACATAAAAAAGGGAAAATAAAATAAAATTGAAGTCATAGTTTTGCGCATTTTATTAAAGGCTGTCATCCCTTGTGGCGGACGCGTGGGGTGCTAATACCTTCCCCGTGCGTAAAAACAACTCCCGAATCTTTTACCCTTAAAATTGTTGGATCAAGTGGCCTCGGAATAATTAAGAAGGGGGGTTGAATTAATTATTAATGTACCTTGACTAATTAAAAATATATCCTTCTTAATGTTACTATAATCAATTAGGCTTTTACTACTAAGTTAAGAAAGTAAAGAACAGAAATAGAAACTTAACCAAAAGCAAAAGCGATAATTAAAGTGCACAGCGGAAATTAAAAGTGTAGGGAAGAAAAAAAACAAACACAAGAGTTTTATACTGGTTCAGCAACAACCCGTGCCTACATCCAGTCCCCAAGCGACCTGCGGTCCTTGAGATTTCTTTTTAACCTTGTAAAATCCTTTACAAGCAAAGATCCACAAGGGATGTACCCTACCTTGTTCTCTTTGTAACAACCAAGTGGATGTACCCTCCACTTGAACTGATCCACAAGAAATGTACCCTCTCTTGTTCTCAATCACAACAACCCAAGTAGATGTACCCTCTACTTGTACCACAAAGGATGTGCCCTCCAATGTGTTAAGACAAAGTTCTCAGGCGGTTAGTCCTTTGAAACTTTGTGAAGGGGAAACAAAAGATATCTCAAGCGGTTAGTCCTTTGAAATATTTTGTTTAAGGGAAAGGGAAGATTCAAAAAATTTCTCAGACTGTGTCGTTTTGAATTCTTTGACAAGGGAGAAGAGAGACACAAAAGAATTCAGGCGGTTAGTCCTTCGTTCTTTTGGAAAAGGGAGAAAAGAGACATAAGAAGAATTCAGGCGGTTAGTCCTTGGTGAATTCTTTTTGGCAAAGGGAGAAGAGAATAAAAGATATAGCACACTTCTATTTTCAAGGTTGGGAAAACCAGAAAACTTTAGAAAGCTTTTGCAAAGGAAGAAGAAGATGAAGAAGAAGTTCAAGAAGATTTTCAAAGAGATTCAAAGGTTGTAAAAGAATGTGTGGAAAAGTTGTTTGTAAGGGTTGTAAGTGTTTTTCAAATGCAAATCAAGGTCTTGCTTTTATAGACTCTTCAAGTCTGGTCAAGAAAACCATTGGAAGAGTTATAACCTTTAGAAAAACCTGAAAACCATTGGAAGAGTTACATCTTTTGATTTTTGTTCAAAACTTGTCACTGGTAATCGATTACCAAATCCTTGTAATCGATTACACAAAGCTTTTTATGAAAGGATGTGACTCTTCACAATTGAATTTGAATTCCAACGTTCAGATGCACCGGTAATCGATTACCAATATCTTGTAATCGATCACACCATTTTGAAATCAATTGGAACGTTGCAAATTCTGTTGAAAACATTTTGAAATCAAACTTTGCCACTGGTAATCGATTATAGGAAACTGGTAATCGATTACCAGAGAGTAAAAACTCTGGTAACTTGGAAAATTTTGAGAAAACTCTTTTGAAAAACAAAATTGTGCTATGTTTGTTTTTTGAAAAATCTTTTCAATACTTTCCTTGTGAAGTCTTCTTGATTTTTTCTCTTGGAACTTGAATTCATCTTTTCTTGAATCTTGAAATCAAACTTCTCTTGATTCTTGAATTGTTGACTCAATCTTGAAATCATTCTTTGGGCTTTTTGTCATCATCAAAACTACTTGAATCAACTTGATTCATCATCATGAAGCTTGCTTCTTCAGAAATTCGTAGGCCGCTTTTTTGTTTTTCCTTGAATAAACGTTCATGGTGATTTCGCGCGTTTTCCTTCCTTGGAAAATGCACCGTGAGCCTCGCGCCGCCCTCCTGTTGAAGGGTAGGTTGCGACAAGGTGTACACACATTAACAGAAAGAATAACTAGAAGCAGATAATGTCAAATCACAACAGAAATAACAAAATAAGCCAAAAGCAATAATGTCAAATCATAATGGAAATAACAAAATAAGCCAAAAGCAATAAAGTCGAAAGAAGACAAATCAAAAGTTTAGTGATCCGGCCGTATAGCCCTATCTCCTCACAGGAGGAAGTCTATCAGGTCAGCCATGTCCCTGCGGGCCCTTCCTGCGCCTCAAAAACGGGCCAATCCCCGGGCCATGCTACTACAGCCTCAAACTGCTATGGAGTAGGCCATGTGTAAGGGTTGAAATCCTTGTGATCGAGGCCATACCCGAATCAAATAAACATTAAAATGCAGTAACTAGGAAGTGACCCTAGGTCATTTCCCAACGAGCAATGATAAACCAAATGTTCATAACAGATAGTAGGAAAATAGTAACGAATTGGGGGGGGGGTTGTTTGCTTTTGTAAATTAAACAGCGAATAGATGTAAATTAGAAAATATTAGAATTAAAACACGTGCTTCCCCTTGATTCACAAGCAAGTCTCTTATCCTAGGTTACGAGAGTTTATCCTTTATCAGTTCAACCACTTAATCCAACCCAAAATTAAATTACTAAGCGAAAATTAACATAAGGCATTTATTATGTGATTAAGCAACACATACACCAATTAATCATAAACGATCATTAAGCATGAACGTAAATTAAGCACAGAGACAATTAATCAAGCACTAAGCATGCATGAATTAGTAGCAAAAAATTCAGAGTAATTAGTGAAGAGGAAAAACTGAACACAATTTAATAGTAATAATAGAACCTCAAAGAGAACTGTGCTTGATCCTCAAGAGAAAACAACGGTGGAGACTTAGCATTCCATTAATCAACAGAGAACAAAATTTTATTGCTAAAACGAAAAGTAAAAACTGGAATTGCAAAACGAAAAAGTGTCTAAAAGAAGAAAAGCCTAAAACTAAAAACGAAAGAGGAGAGAGAGCCTAAACTAGAACCTTGGTGCTGTTATATAGTTTTCAGCCCCAAAGCTTACAAATCTATTTTAAGTCCAAGCCCATAAATAAAATAAAATCTAGACAAGATAAGATAAGATAAAATAAAATCTAGATGAAATAAAATCTAAATAAGATAAGATAAGATCTAGATGAAATAATATCTAGATTAGATAAAATCTAGATAAGATAAGATTTGATCAAATTGTCTGCTCTGTTCAAGTCCAAGCCCAATTCTGGATTCAAGCCCAATTGCTTATAATTCTCCTGAAATTAAATTAAAAACACAAAATTAGTCCAATAGGCCCAAATGATAAAACTGCATAATTAATTTGACAATTAAGACTAATCAGTAATTAAAATAGTGCAAAAAGGGTTAAGAAATAGGAGAAAATAATGGCTCATCAAAACCCCCCATACTTAGCCTTTTGCACTCCTGGGAAAAATGAAACAAAGAACAAAATCCAAGGATATCAAAGAGAGACAAACAAAAACATTTACATATTTCTCAATGAACATCAAGGAATGAAAGGAATGGGTAACATCTAACATGAAGAGATCCAAAGAGTCAAGACATTCGTGAAAATCATCCAAGCAACCCAATCATGGCAAAATAGTTAATTAGCTCAAGAATGAAAAGTGATAAAGCCTCACAAGATATACACTGTATCTCTCAAGTGTCTAGGCTACTATTTACCCTCAAAGCACCCATGAAAACCAACACCACATAAACTTGGCAAGATTCTAAAATTGACAATCAACCCATAAACACAAGCACATGAGGATCAAAAGGTCTTTTAAGTTTGTAATGGGGCCAAGGACAAGGTAGGGAAAAATATGGAATAAGTAGCTAAATCCCAAAGGAATAGAGGAGTAATGGGGAATAAGTGCGTATTAAGAAAAAACACAAAAAGCTAAAGATAAAATTTTAAACGGAAAGAGTAGAGCCAAGAGTCTGGTCATTCTTTTTCCATTTAAGATCTTATACACTCAACTTTATTGCTTTTCTTTTTCTTTTTTTTTTTCGAATTGATTCAACTTGAATTTTTTTTTTAACAGTAGCATTTGAGAACTCGCATATCATTCAACAGCATGTCCAACATTTAACCCATATACAATGTACATCAGTATGGCCCAAAAATACATCATGAAGCATAGCCAACAAAACATGTTATCCAACAAAACCCCCCCACACTTATTCCCAAAACAATTCCAAAGCTCCAAAATTCCTTAAGGATAAGCTGATATCATGGTTTTTCACTCAAGGCTTGTATTGAGCTTCAAAACAAGGAAAGGGAAACAAGGCTCAAAAGGGCTATCAAAGGAATTAATTCAAGGTAGGTCCATTTGGCTAGAGGCTTATAAGAACAAAATTGCCTAAATCATTTCCAAATATGCATGTGAATTAGGAAGCATCAACAAGAATCAAGCCAAGGCTATTGTGCAAGCAATCAATGGGGCAAAACACACCAAAAGATTATGATGATGGATGGCTCAAATTCTCACAAAGGTAAACTTATCACTTCCAAATTGAGCTTTCAAAACTATCATGACATGTAAAGGAAAAACAAGGATTTCAAATCACAAAATGTCAAGAGACTTTTATTTTCAGAACAATTACCCATTTCTTGAACATATCCTATAATTCAAAGAAAAATATGCAAAGTTGTACATGCAAACAGAATTGACCTAAAATATTAAACTAGAAACCCAAAAAAACTAACAAAATTAACAAATGTAACAAAACTAGCAAAACCAAAGAACACTCCCCCCCATACTTAAACAACACATTGTCCTCAATGTAGCACAATTAAAAAATTAAAAGCAATTAAACCATTAAATAGAATCGGACAAATGTAATAAAAGTAAAGGAGGAGATATGAAAAGAAAAACTCCCTAAGTCATGGTGGAAAAGAAGTAAGCTGAAGTAAAGAGATCTTTTGAGCAAGGAAAACCCCCAATGTGTAATTGGATGCATCGCACATTAGCTCAAATGGGGCTGTCCAATCAGGTGCCTGAATGATAGGGGTGGTCGTTAGTGCTCTTTTGAGGCAATGAAAGGCCTCTTTGCATTTATCATTAAAGTCAAACTCCACCTCCTTTTTCAACAAGTTGGATAGTGGAAGGGCGACTTTGCTAAAATCTCTTATAAAGCGCTTGTAGAATCCTACATGACCAAGAAAAGATCGCACCTCTCGCATGCAAGAGGGGTAAGGCAATTGTGAAATAACATAAATTTTTGCAGGATCTACTTCAATGCCCTTATTGGAAATAATGTGGCCTAAAACTATACCTTGCTCAACCATAACATTTTTCAAAATTTAGAACAAGGTTAGGTTCAGTGCATCTATTCAAAACTTTTTCCAGACTATCCAAACAAACATCAAAAGAGGATCCATATACAGTGAAATCATCCATAAACACCTCCATACAATTTTCCAAAAAATCACTAAAAGTACTAATCATGCACCGCTGGAAGGTACCAGGGGCATTGTATAGGCCGAAAGGCATCCTCCTATAGGCAAAAGTGTCGAAGGGGCAGGTGAATGTGGTCTTTTCCTAATCCTCAGGAGCAATAGTGATTTGCATATAACCAGAAAAACCATCAAGGAAACAGTAGTGAGATTTACCTGCCAGGCGTTCAAGCATCTGGTCAATGAATGGCAGTGGAAAATGGTCCTTTTTGGTAACCTGGTTCAGCCTCCTATAGTCAATGCAGACTCTTCAACTGTTTTGCACCAGAGTAGGAATCAACTCCTCCTTCTCATATTTTATCATGGTGAGGTCGGTTTCCTTCGGGACTACCTGGACGGGACTCACCCATTGGCTGTCGGAGATAGGATAAATGATTCCAGCTTGCAAAAGCTTGGTTACCTCCTTCTTCACTACATCAGGAATCACCGGGTTGAGTCTTCTCTGTGGCTGTCTTACTGGTTTAGCCCCATCCTCTAAATTTATCCGATGCATACATGTGGATGGGCTAATACCAGGAATGTCTGCCAGGGTCCAGCCTATAGCCTTCTTATGCTTCTTGAGAACTGATAACAGCTTCTCCTCTTGCTCATCAGCAAGGGAGACAAATATAATTACTGAAAAACTTTTGCTATCATCCAAGTAAGCATATTTTAAATTTGATGGTAGAGGCTTCAATTCTGGTGTGGCCGGCTGGATAGTGGTAGAAAGAGATGGTTTCTCAGCCTGTACCTCATAAAGAAAGTCAGAAGTATGTGTACTTCCTGAAACATGGTTAGTTCTATCTGACTTTATAAAATCAATCTCAAGAGGTAAAACATCAGACATGTAATCAATATCAAATTCAGATTCACTCTCAGCATCAAATTCAGACATATGATCAAGTACAAATTCAGATTCAATGCATGAAGAGTGACAAGCATGCAGATTAGAATGAAGATCCGTCATGTATTCATCAACAATATGGTCAATTATTTCAACACAAAATACAGAAAGATCTTCAGATGGGTGTTTCATAGCATCAAGAATATTAAAATGAACAGTTATATTACCAAACTCCATAGATAGTGTGCTTGCCTATACATCTATCTTAGTTCTAGCAATTTTCATAAAAGGTCTGCCTAGAATGATGGGAACTGATCCTTTAGAAAATTCCTCCTCCATATTCAAAATATAAAAATCAACAGGGAAAATCAGTTCATCAACTCTAACTAAGACATCCTCTATGAAACCAGCAGGATATGCAACACTTCTATTAGCTAAATGAATTACCACATCAGTTGACTGCAAGGGACCAAGAGATAGAGAATTAAAAATAGACAGAGGCATAACACTAACAGAAGCTCCTAAATCTAGCATGGCATTGTCAAACTTATTGTTCCCTATAATACAAGGTATGTTGAATGTACCTGGATATTTACATTTTTTAGGGATTTGGGGAACAAATTTACCAATCAATGCGGAGACATTTCTGCCCATACTAATTCTTTCACTTGCTTTAAGCTTCCGCTTATTAGTGCACAACTCCTTCAAGAATTTAGCATATCTTGGAATTTGCTTTATTGCATCCAGCAGAGGTATGTTTACTTCTACTTTTCTAAATGTTTCCAAGATTTCCTTCTCTGCCTCTTCCATTTTTTTGTTGGAAATTGCTCTTGGAGGGAATGGAAGAGGGATATGTTGCTTCTCTTTAGAGTCACCTACATAGAAATTGTTAGGTAACTTACTTTTTACATTTTTGTTTTTGGCATCATCTTTTTCTGGAGTAGAGTGAGGTTGGGTAGGTTCATTTGCTGGTAGAGGTTCTTAACACTGCTTTCCCGATCTCAATGTAATGGCACTCACATTTTTGGGATTCTGGATAGATTGAGAAGGTAATCTGTCATAATTCTGGGACTATTGTTGATTTAACTGTGTAGCCAATTGTCCCATCTGATTAGTTAAGCTCTGAGTGGAGGCTCTGGTCTCTTGTTGAAACTGCATGTTTTGCATAGTCATTTGCCTCACAAGTTCTTCAAGGGAAGGTTTCGGAGGAGCCTCAATTGTTTGTTGTTTCTGGGGCTATTGCTTTTGTTGTTGCTAAATTGGTGGAGGAACGTATGGTCTGCTTGGGCCAGCAACATTCTGAAAATAAGGTTGTTGTTGTTGCTACTGTTGTGAAGGATTCGACCATCTAAGGTTGGGATGATTCCTCCACCCGGGATTGTACCTGTTGCTGGAGAGGTCATAATTGTTCTTTTGTGGCTGATTTTGCTGCTAAGGTTGAGGAGGTCTATTGTAGATGTTTGCAGCATAAGCTTTAGGCTATTCAATTGCTTCAGATTGTTGCACAGAAGGGCAAAGGTCTGTGTGGTGGTCGACAGAGGAGCATAAACCACAAAGTCTGGCGACAGGTGCAAATTTTTGATTCACGGCCAGTTGGGTTACCAGGTTAACCAAGGCATCTAGTTTACCTTCAAGCTTCTTAGTCTCGGCTAATGGAGATGAATTCGTGGCTACTTCATGCACTCCTCTAATGACAATAACATCACTTCTAGTACTAAATTGTTGGGAGTTGGAAGCCATCTTCTGATGGAAGCTTGCTTGTGGGGCTTCTATGGAGGCTGGATCTTTGAGCTTCAATGGGGTCCTTTAATGGTGATTTTCCACCATGGAGATGCAGTGGAAGACAAAGGAGAAGAGGTGAGAGGAGGCGCCATCCACTAGGGAATAAGCCATGGAAGAAGGAGCTTCACCACCAAGATGAGCCTTGGATAAGAAGCTTGGAGAGGATGCTTCAATGGAGGAAAAGAAAGAGGGAGAGAAAGAGAGAGGGGGGAGCACGAAATTGAAGGAAGAAAAAGGGAGAGAAGTTGAACTTTGAGTTGTGTCTCACAAGACTCTCATTCATCAAAGTTACAACAAGTGTTACACATGCTTCTATTTATAGACTAGGTAGCTTCCTTGAGAAGCTTTCTTAACAAAACTTCCTTGAGAAGCTTCTTTGAGAAAACTTCCTTGAGATGCTAGAGCTTAGCTACACACACCCATCTAAAAACTAAGCTCACCTTCTTGAGAAGCTTCCTTGAGAAGCTAGAGCTTAGCTACACACACCCATCTAAAAACTAAGCTCACCTCCTTGACAAAATACATGAAAATACAAAAAAAGTTCCTACTACAAAGACTACTCAAAATGCCCTGAAATACAAGGCTAAAACCCTATACTAATAGAATGGCCAAAATACAAGGCCCAAAAGAAGGAAAAACCTATTCTAATATTTACAAAGAAGAGTGGATCCAACCTTGACCCATGGGCTCAAAAATCTACCCTAAGGTTCATGGGCCTTCTTTAGTAGCTCTAGCCCGAGCCTCTTGGAGTCTTCTATCCAATACCCCTGGGGGGTAGGATTGCATCATCCCCTCCACCTTGGAAAGGATTTGACCTCAAATCCCGAGGTTTTTCATACTCTGGGCTCCTTCCCTCGACACCTGTAAAAAGAATAAAAACATATGTATTAGTGGTGTTGGGTATGTTAGAGTAGGGTAAGGTCTGAAAACTCCTTTCATGGACATCTTCCCATGAGGGAACATGGTTCCTCACCAACTCAATGAGTGGTGCTACAAGTATAGAAAAATATGGGACAATCCTTTTGTAAAAGTTTGTTAAGTCATGGCAGCCCCAGATTTCCCTTATACTTGGTGGAGTGAGTCAATTAGTAATGACCTTTATTGTCTTAGGCACCGTGGGAACCCCTTGATCACTATTTAAAAAATTAAGGAATGTAATGCAATAAAGCATACCTTTTTATGTATTTTTATGTTGATTATTCCTACAAAAAAATACGACAAACCTAAGGTGTCCCATATGAGCACCTAAGTTTGTATTAAAACCAAAAATAAGAACAAACCTACCTAATGAGTCCCTATGTACATGAATCATGAAGACGTTGGGTGCATGACTGATTTTACAAAAGAGGGTTGCAACACTCAACAAATTCATCATATCACTTATTGTAGGGATTTGGTGCCTAATAATACCTATTTTGGGCACCAACAAAGCACAAGGATTTAAGTTCTTACGAACCAAACCCTCATCCAACAACTCCTTTACTTGAGGAATAACCTCAAGCCCAAGAGGTGTGGCAGTGCTAACAAGTGTCTTTTTACAAAGGATAAGATGTGGAGGTTGTCTAAGAGGGGAAGTGTCTTTAATATTTGTGCTTATTTCAAAATGACTTTCCTTCTTAACTAACCTCTTGGAGGAGACACTTACTGATCCAGGCCGTACCCGAATCAAATAAACATGAAAATGCAGTAACTAGGAAGTGATCCTAGGTCGTTTCCCAACGAGCAGTGACAAGCCAAATGTTCATAATATACTTGCAGTAACAGTAACGATGGGGGGGGGGGGTTTGGTTGTTTGGTAATTAAAGAGCAGAACAAATAAAATGGAATACGAAACTACTAATATTAAAAACGGGTTGTTTCCTCTGATTCAGAAGCCACTCTCTTATCCTGGGTTATGGAGAATTCGTCCCTAACAGTCAACCACTTAATCCAACCCTATTTCAATTTACTAAGCGAAAATCAACTTAGGGTTTTCAATACGTGATTAGGCACCACATACACCAGTTAGCCCTTCGTCCATTAAGCATGAACGCAAGGCTCAGAGGCAATTAATCGAACACGAAGCGTGCACTGATTAATATTCACGAAATTGGGATAACTGGTGAAGGGAAAACTGCCAGGAAACCACATTACAAACGAAACCTCAAAGAGAGTTGGGCTTCGTCCTCAAAAGGAAACAACACCAGAAAATCTAGCCTTCCATGGATTCAAACAGAAAACGCAAATGAAACATGAAGCAGAAACGTAAATGAACAAGAACGTAAATGAACAGAAACGTAAATGAACAAGAACGTAAATGAACAGAAACGTAAATGAAAGTAGAAGAAGAAGCAAGAATGAACTCGTAATTAGAAGTAGAAAACGGAAATTTGCATTAAGAACGAAAACTGTAACAAGGGCACAGAAAAACGTGAAAACCTAAAACCAAAGCTCTGAATAATGAAAATAGCATAGCAGAATAGAATGCCCTGCACGAATCCCAAGGTAGCTATTTAAAAAGAGTCACTCAAAGTCACTGGGCCCTATTACAATACTCTGGCCCAAAACGAAATAAACACTGAACAACATAAAATTGCGAAATTTCCTAATTAGAAATTAACTAAGGTAAGCGCTGCTTTATTTGCCCTCTTCAAGTCCACAACCAAAATCCGGATTAAGCCCAATGTTTCATTAATTCCTGAAATTAGATTAAAAACATCAAATTAGCTAAATGAGCCCAAATAATAAAACTGCCTAATTAATTGACAATTAAGACCAATCAATAATTAAAATGGTGCAAAAAGGGTTTAGAAAATAGAAGAAAATGATGGCACATCACTTACCTCCTTACACTCCTTCTTAACCATTAAAGGTTGTCCTTCTTCTTGGGGGTAGATTTCTTCACTAGATGCTTCCCCTTTCGCTTCTTCACTTTCACTAGAGGAAGGTGACGTAGTAGCCTCATCTTGGCTACTATAAATGTCTTGGCTCCTCATAATCATGGCTTTTGTGGTGGGGCATTGAGAAGTAATGTGTCCTCTTCCAAGACATTTAAAGCACTTTATAGAGCTAGTCTTCTCTTGCATACTAGCCTTAGGGGCTTGCTTTTCTATTGTCTTCCCCTTATCATCTTTTGGCTTAGAAGGTGTCACCCCTAAGATGCCTTGACCTTGGTCTTTCTTTGGATAAGAGTGAGAGCCATAAGATTTTGATGTAGACTTATTTTTAAGTTGTTGCTCTACCTTTATTTCCCAAACTCAGTTAGCCTCTACATTGTCCTTCCCATAGAAGTATGAGAGGTTAATGTTATCCTCTTGAGGCTTTCTTTCCATTTCTCTTCTATGGGAGTGAGGTCTAAGATGTGACCTATTCCTTCCTTCATAATAGTCACGAAGTTCTTCACTTAGGCTCTTGCAAGAGTTATGACTACTATAGGAGGCATGTTTTTCTCTATTCATTTCTTTCATTATTTTTCTTCTTTCTTCCTCTCTTATTTTCTTTCTTTCATCTTTACTTATTTCTTCCACTCTTTTTTTCCTTTTTCTTTTCTATCTTGTTTTTCTTTCCATAACTAGAGGGAACTCAACTCATCTAAGATTCTATATAAAGGGTCTTTATGACTAGTACCCTCGCCATTAACACTAGATGACTGATGACTCATGTTGGTTCCTAAGTTGTGGTTCTTTCTTGTTGGAGGTTTGAAAACAAAAGGTAAAAGAAACTATGGTTGAAACTAGCCAAAACAAACACTAAAAGAGGTGTGAAAGATAAGGGAAAAAACTAATTGGTAAAATGCAAGCTATCTAGGTTGTTTGACAATGGAAGGTAAAGGAAATAAGCTATGAAAGTAAGCAAGAAAAGTAAACTAGGTGAATCCTAAGAGTGTTTGGATGACCACATTCAAGGTTCCCAACAAAACACTCACTATCCTAAGGAAAAATTGCCTAAAATTATTACACACAAATGGAAGTTTGGTAACCTATTGGAGGCTCCCAACAGACTTCCAATGAAAGGCCTTTTTGTTACAAAACTTGAAAGCAATGAAGGTAAGTAAATTGCAAATTACAAAATTACAAAATGGTCCTCAATTTTGGTGGTTGTTCTCTCTTTGGTGATTCACTCAATTTGGAGTGCTTCTTAGTCCAATAGCTCTTAAGGTGGTTGGCCCCTTTCTTCTGGACTCAAATTCTTCAAGGGATGGCACCAATCCTCCTTCCAATTCCCTATATGGAAACCCACAAACAAGGAAACAAAGAGACAAGCAATAACCAAAGACAAAAAAAAAAATGAAATGAAAGCTAAACCAATGGAGTTTTAACAAGACAATTTTTCAAGGATTATTCAACAATTAAAGCAATGAAAAGGACATAGAAGCAAGCTAGGACTCAAAGAGAAACTTAGAATGGCTCTAGAGTAGAGTAAAAAAACTATAAAAAAAAAAAAACAGACTCAACAAACCTCTAGCTTTGGCACTTGCTTTCACAGTAATTTTCAATTGAAATTTCGGAACTAAGATTGGTATAACATAGGCACCATTTATAGAATAAATTTTGAGCCAAAACAACAAGCACACTTCCCTTTCACTTTTTTTTCCTACATACTGATTTTTCTGCCAACTTGTGTGATTTTTAGTATTTTTTCCTTTTATCCAAATCAATTGGTTCTTTTTTTGTAACTTTTTAACAGATTTCTAGCAAATTCAGTAAAAATTTCAGCTCAAAATTCAAAGTAACCAATTCTTAGTAATTTTTTTACAATTTTGTATGTCCAAGTTGCCAGCACCAGCGATTTTGTTTTTTAAGCATGGTATATTGATTGCCTTGGGCTTACTTTCAACCTTCCTATGTATGTTGAACTCACTAGGATTGTTTACCACAGTTTTAGGAGTTCAATATTCACTTAGGATCAACATTTCAGCCAGCAATTCAATCACCAAAACTCAAATTCACAATAGACACAATCATAAGGAAACCTAAAAGTTCAAGAAAAGGTTCACAATCAAAGACTCTCCAAGAATTTTGCATGAACATGTTAAGGAATAATTAACATCAAAGATTTGACTCAAATCAAATAATAGGCTAAATTAATTTCATACACTCATGAACAAATGAGTTAGACAAAGAAACAAGAAAAAAAAATTCATCACAACATAAGAAATCTTATGTGACAAGTTTCATGACTAGACATGACTTCTATGACAAAACTACAATAGGTGAACAAGTCACTCTAGATTTTTGAGGTTTTTTTCTACTTTAATATTTTTGTAAGAATTTTATGGTTTAGGTTTCAGCCACAAAAATAACAAGACAAAAATCAAAGGAACCGAAACTCAACACAATTCATGGTTCAAGAACAAGAACAAGAAATTTGAACCATAGAAAATAAAATCTAGCTTCTATAGCAAGTTTAATCGGTGAAAACTCTAAAGAATCATGTTAACAACATTTAGCACAAGACATGTGAGGAGATACATGGAGAAAAAAATGAAGAAACAACAATGGAAGATAAGGTAAATCAAAAAATTAATGGACGTTTAAGGAGCACCTACTTGAAGCTCTTGTGCTCTGATTACCACTTGATGGAAGCTTGCTTGTGGGGCTTCTATGGAGGCTGGATCTTTGAGCTTCAATGGGGTCCTTTAATGGTGATTTTCCACCATGGAGATGCAGTGGAAGACAAAGCAGAAGAGGTGAGAGGAGGCGCCATCCACTAGGGAATAAGCCATGGAAGAAGGAGCTTCACCACCAAGATGAGCCTTGGATAAGAAGCTTGGAGAGGATGCTTCAATGGAGGAAAAGAAAGAGGGAGAGAAAGAGAGAGGGGGGAGCACGAAATTGAAGGAAGAAAAAGGGAGAGAAGTTGAACTTTGAGTTGTGTCTCACAAGACTCTCATTCATCAAAGTTACAACAAGTGTTACACATGCTTCTATTTATAGACTAGGTAGCTTCCTTGAGAAGCTTTCTTAACAAAACTTCCTTGAAAAGCTAGAGCTTAGCTACACACACCCATCTAAAAACTAAGCTCACCTCCTTGACAAAATACTTGAAAATACAGAAAAAGTTCCTACTACAAAGACTACTCAAAATGCCCTGAAATACAAGGCTAAAACCCTATACTAATAGAATGGCCAAAATACAAGGCCCAAAAGAAGGAAAAACCTATTCTAATATTTACAAAGAAGAGTGGATCCAACCTTGACCCATGGGCTCAAAAATCTACCCTAAGGTTCATGAGAACCCTAAGGCCTTCTTTAGTAGCTCTAGCCCGAGCCTCTTGGAGTCTTCTATCCAATACCCTTGGGGGGTAGGATTGCATCATCTTCTCAATTAAATTTCTGGCTTCAGCAGGGGTCATGTCTCCAAGGGCTCCACCACTGGCAGCATCTATCATACTTCTCTCCATGTTATTGAGTCCTTCATAAAAATAATGGAGGAGAAGCTGCTCTGAAATATGGTGGTGAGGGCAACTGGCACATAGTTTCTTAAATCTCTCCCAGTATTCATATAAGCTCTCTCCATTGAGTTGTCTAATGCCTGAAATATCCTTTCTGATGGTCGTGGTCCTGGAAGCAAGGAAATTTCTTTCTAAGAATACTCTCTTGAGGTCATCCCAGCTCGTGATAGACCATGGAGCGAGGTAATATAGCAAGTCCTTTGCTACTCCCTCTAAAGAATGAGGAAAAGCCTTCAGAAATATGTGATCCTCCTGCACATCTAGGGGTTTCATGGTGGAGCAGACAATATGGAATTCCTTCAGATGCTTATGTGGGTCTTTGATGCAATCCGATCCCGCAAGGGCATTGGATAGAAAACTCCAAGTAGATTGGGCCAGAGATGCAAGAGAAGGCCCTAGGGTTCTTATGAGCCTTAGGGTAGATTTCAGGCCCATGGACTAAGTACGAGCCCACTTATCTTTTTAAATATTAGATTAAGGTTTCATTATTTTTGGGTCTTGTATTTAGGGCTCCATAATGTAGGTAGGATACCCTAGAAATATATGACTTTTCAGCCCTTGTATTTTCGGGCACCTAGACTAGTTTTTGTATTAGGGGTAGTTTTGTAATTTCACATACACTAAGTGGATATTTGATGTGTGTGGTTGGAAATAAATTTAATTGAATTGGTAGAATCCCAATCCAATTAAATTTTAGAGGGGGAGGTGAGCATTTGCTTACTACACCCCATTGCCACATCATATAGTCACACTTTGTGCATGTCCTTCATACTTTTCATGCCTCATGACACCTAAACACACTTAGTGGAGAATCTTGGAATTGATCTTGGATTAGTGGGCTGAACCATAACTAAAATTCACTAATCATAATTAGTGAAATTTTGGCTCCAAAGTTTAGCTCCACAAATTCAATTTCAAATTCAAGTGAAATTTGAATTTCCCTCCATTTTTGTGTGACACTTAGGCTATAAATAGAGGTCATGTGTGTGCATTTTTTTCAAATTTGATCATTTGAATATTAAAATTCTGATTTCAAAGCTCATTTAGAGCACAAAATTTCGTGCTCTTCTCTTCCTCTCCCTTCATTCATCTCCTTCTTCCTCCAAGCTCTTATCCATGGCCTCCTATGGTGGTGAGCCTCTTCTAGACTCATCTTCTCCTTGAAGTGGCGTCTCCTCTCCCTCTTCCTTCTCCATTCCTCTGCCATTCATCTTCCAAGAAGCAAAGGAATCCATTGATGAAGAAGATCCTAGGCCTACAAGCTCCAATGGAGCTTGCATCATGTGGTATCAAGAGCATCTTCATCTAGGTGATGTTCTTTCGCTTCCTCTATCTTTTTGTTCGGTGAATTCTCTTTAATTCCTTGTTCTTCATCTTATTCTCCATGTATATCCTCCATTGTCTTGTGGTTTGGTGCTGTTTAGAGTAGATTCAAAAAAAAATAAACCGATTAAATCTTAGATCTACACTTGTTCTTGCATTTCCATGGTTCAAATTTTGTAGATCTACTCTTGAATCTTGTTTTTGTGTTGATTTTAGGTTCTATCAGTTTTCATTCATAATATTCTTGTGCTGAACCTTAGATCTAAATTTTCTTCCAAAATATTGATTAGAAAAAAAACACAAAAATCTAAGTGTAAATCACTTAATCCATGTTGTCTTAGAGTCATGTTTAGTCATAGTAATTGTCACATTATGTTCTAAGTTTGTGTTGAATTTTTATTTTGTTGATTGAATTCTAGATAGATTTGTTCATGTATTCTTGTCATTCTTAGCCTATCTTTTTGAATTTTGAGTCTAATTCATGCATGTTATTTAGTTCATAACATGTTCTAAATCAATTCCTAGAAGTAGTCTTGTTCTTGAACTTTCTTTTTTGTTTTCTAAGTTTCCTACATGATGCCTATGATGAAGTTGAGATGTGGTGCTGAGTTGTGGCTGGATTTGTAAATCAAATAAGTCTTAAGCTCTCTTGAATTGTGTTATTCAAGATAATTGAGCATAAGAAAACACAAATTGTAACTATCCAAGCCTTAAGCAACATAAACACTACTCTTGATTTCTAGGTTGAAATCGCTGGTGCTGGCAGCTTGAACATACAAAATTGTATAAATTACTGGGAATTGGTCACTACGATTTTTCAGCTGAAATTTTTACTGACTTTTCTAGACATCTGGAAAAAAATAATAAAAAAGGAACCAAGCGATTTGGATTAAAGGAAAAAATAATAAAAATCACACAAGTTGGCAGAAAAATCAGTGTCCAGGAAAAAAAAAAGTGAAAGGGAAGTGTGCTTGTTGTTTTGGCTCAAAAATTTGTTCTATAATTGGTGCCTATTTTATACCAATTCTAGTTCTGAAATTTAAATTGAAAATTATTGTGAAAACAAGTGCCAAAACTAGAGGTTTCTTGAGTCTTTTTTTTTTTTTAGTTTTTCTACTCTACTCTAGAGCCATTCTAGGTTTCTCTTTGAGTCCTAGCTTGCTTTTTTGTGCTTTTCATTGCTTTAATTGTTGAATAATCCTTGAAAATTTGTCTTGTTAAAACTCTATTGGTTTAGCTTTCATTTCATTTTTTTTGGTCTTTGGTTATTGCTTGTCTCTTTGTTTCCTTGTTTGTGAGTTGCCATATAGGGAATTGGAAAGGAGGATTGGTGCCATATCTTGAAGAATTTGAGTCAAGAAGAAAGGGGCCAACCACCTTAAGAGCTATTGGACTAAGAAGCACTTCAAATTGAGTGAAACACTAAAGAGAGAATAGCCACCACAATTGAGGACTTTTTTTTTTTGTAATTTTGTAATTGGCAATTTGTTTTGCTTTCAAATTTTGTAACAAAAAGGCCTTTCATTGGAAGTAAGTTGGGAGCCTCCAATAGGTCACCCTACTTCCATTTGTGTGTAATAATTTTAGGCAATTTTCCCTTAGGATAGTGAGTGTTTTGTTGGGAACCTTAAATGAGTTCATCCAAACACTCTTAGGATCTGCCTAGTTTCAATTTCTTGCACTTTAATTTCTTGCTTATTTTAATTTCTTGCCATATAGCTTGCCTTTTACCAATTAGTTTTTACCTTATCTTTCACACCTCTTTTAGTGTTTATTTTGGCTAGTTTCAACCATAGTTTATTTTACCTTTTGTTTTCAACCCCCAACAAGAAAGAACCATAACTTAGGAACCAACATGAGTCTTCATTCTTCATCTAGTGTTAATGGTGAGGGTTCTACTCCTAAGGACCCCTTGTATAAGATATTAGATGAGTTGAGATCCCTTAAGTTGTGGAAAGAAAAACAAGAGAGAAAATAAAAAGGTAAAAAAAGCGTGGAAGAAATAAGTCAAGATGAAAGAGAGAAAATAAGAGAGGAAGAAAGAAGAAAAATAATGAAAGAAATGAAAAGAGAAAAACATGTCTCCTATAGTAGTCATAACTCTTGCAAGAGCCTAAGTGAAGAACTTCGTGACTATTATGAAGGAAGGCATAGGTCACATCTTAGACCTCACTCCCGTAGGAGAGAAAATGAAAGAAAGCCTCAAGAGGTTAACATTAAACTCCCATACTTCCATGGGAAGGACAATGTAGAGGCTATTTTAGATTGGGAAATAAGGGTAGAGCAACAACTTAAAAGGAAGTCTACTTCAAAATCTTATGGCTTTCACTCTTATCCAAAGAAAGACCAAGGTCAAGGAATCTTAGGGGTGAGACCTTCTAAGCCCAAAGATGATAAGGGGAAGACAATAGAAAAGCAACCCCTTAAGGCTAGTATGCAAGAGAAGACTAGCTCCATGAAGTGCTTTAAATGTCTTGGAAGAGGACACATTACTTCTCAATGCCCCACCAAGAAAACCATGATTATGAGGGGCCAAGACATTTATAGTAGCCAAGATGTGGCTACTACTTCACCTTCCTCTAGTAAAAGTGAAGAAGCAAAAGGGGAAGAATCTAGTGAAGAGATCTACCCCCAAGAAGAAGGACAACCTTTAATGGTTAAGGAGGAGTGTAAGGAGGTAAGTGTATCCTCCAAGAGGTTAGCTAAGAAGGAAAGACATTTTGAAATAAAGACAAATATTAAAGAAATTTCCCTTCTTAGACAACCTCCACATTTTCTCCTTTGTAAAAAGACACTTGTTAGCATTGCCACATCTCTTAGGCTTGAGTTTATTCCTCAAGTAAATGAGTTGTTGGATGAGGGTTTGGTTCGCAAGAGATTAAATCCTTGTGCTTTGTTGGTGCCCAAAATAGGTATTATTAGGCACCAAATCCCTAAAATAGGTGGTGTGATGAATGCTTTGGGTGGTGCAAAACTCTTTTGTAAAATCACTCGTGCACCCAACATCTTCATGATTTGTGTACATAGGGACTCATTAGGTAGTTTTGTTCTTATTTTTAGTTTCAATACAAACTTAGGCACTCATATGGAACACCTTAGGTTTGTCATACTTTTTGGTAGGAATAATCAACATGAAAATACAGAAAAAGGTATGTTCTATTGCTTTACTTTTCTTAATTTTTTAAATTGTGATCAAGGGGTTCCCATGAACCCTAAGAGAATAAAGGTCATTCCTGAGTGGCCCGCTCCACCAAGTGTAAGAAAAATTTGGGGCTTCCAAGACTTAAAAAACTTTTACAAAAGGTTTGCCCCATATTTTTCTATACTTGTAGCACCACTCATTGAGTTGGTGACGAACCATGTTCCTTCATGGGAAGATGCCCAAGAAATGAGTTTTCAGACCTTACCTTACTTCAACATACTAAACACCACTAATACATATGTTTTTGTTCCTTTTACAGGTGTTGAGGAAAAAAGCCCAGAGTTTCAAGAACCTCGGGATTTGAGGTCAAATCCTTTTCAAGGGGGAGGGAATGATGCAATCCTACCCCGCAAGGGCATTGGATAGAAAACTCCAAGTAGATTGGGCCAGAGATGCAAGAGAAGGCCCTAGGGTTCTTATGAGCCTTAGGGTAGATTTCGGGCCCATGGGCTAAGTATGAGCCCACTTATCTTTGTAAATATTAGATTAAGGTTTCATTATTTTTGGGCCTTGTATTTAGGGCTCCATAATGTAGGTAGGGTACCCTAGAAATATAGGATTTTTCAGCCCTTGTATTTTAGGGCACCTAGACTAGTTTTTGTATTAGGGGTAGTTTTGTAATTTCACATACACTAAGTGGATATTTGATGTGTGTGGTTGGAAATAAATTTAATTGAATTGGTAGAAGCCCAATCCAATTAAATTTTAGAGGGGGAGGTGAGCATTTGCTTACTACACCCCATTGCCACATCATATAGTCACACTTTGTGCATGTCCTTCATACTTTTCATGCCTCATGACACCTAAGCACACTTAGTGGAGAATCTTGGAATTGATCTTGGATTAGTGGGCTGAACCATAACTAAAATTCACTAATCATAATTAGTGAAATTTTGGCTCCAAAGTTTAGCTCCACAAATTCAATTTCAAATTCAAGTGAAATTTGAATTTCCCTCCATTTTTGTGTGACACTTAGGCTATAAATAGAGGTCATGTGTGTGCATTTTTTTCAACTTTGATCATTTGAATATTAAAATTCAGATTTCAAAGCTCATTTAGAGCACAAAATTTCGTGCTCTTCTCTTCCTCTCCCTTCATTCATCTCCTTCTTCCTCCAAGCTCTTATCCATGGCCTCCTATGGTGGTGAGCTTCTTCTAGAGTCATCTTCTCCTTGAAGTGGCATCTCCTCTCCCTCTTCCTTCTCCATTCCGCTGCCATTCATCTTCCAAGAAGCAAAGGAATCCATTGATGAAGAAGATCCTAGGCCTACAAGCTCCAATGGAGCTTGCATCAGTCTTCACCTGCAAGGCCATGAAACTTTGGAAGCAAATGGATCAGTCCAGTTTTAAGAACATATGAGACATCCTCATCAGGGTATTCCATGCATAAGCTTTCATAGGTGAAATCAGGTGCAGCCATTTCCCTTAGAGTCCTCTCATGGGGTGGAGGTTGTACCATGTTCTCAGAATGTTCAAAATCAGAATGTTCAAAACAATAATGCTCAAAATCACCAATAACAGAATGCTCAGGATGCTCAAAAGGTACTAAATGATGTCTAACTAATCTATGAAATTGATGGAAGCTTGCTTGTGGAGCTTCTATGGAGGCTGGATCTTTGAGCTTCAATGAGGTCCTTTAATGGTGATTTTCCACCATGGAGATGCAGCGGAAGACAATGGAGAAGAGGTGAGAGGAGGCGCCATCCACTAGGGAATAAGCCATGGAAGAAGGAGCTTCACCACCAAGATGAGCCTTGGATAAGAAGCTTGGAAGGAGGCTTCAATGGAGGAAAAGAAAGAGGGGGAGAAAGAGAGAGGGGGGAGCACGAAATTGAAGGAATAAAAGAGGGAGAGAAGTGGAACTTTGAAGTATGTCTCACAAGACTCTCATTCATCAAAGTTACAACAAGTGTTACACATGCTTCTATTTATAGACTAGGTAGCTTCATTGAGAAGCTTTCTTGAGAAAACTTCCTTGAGAAGCTACTTTGAGAAAACTTCCTTGAGAAGCTAGAGCTTAGCTACACACACCCCTCTCATAACTAAGCTCACCTCCTTGAGAAGCTTCCTTAAGAAGATTCCTAAAGAAGCTAGAGCTTAGCTACACATACCTCTCTAATAGCTAAGCTCACCTCCTTGAGATGAGAAGCTAGAGCTTAGCTACACACCCCCTATAATAGCTAAGCTCACCCCCATGACAAAAAACATGAAAATACAAAAAAAGAGTCCTTACTACAAAGACTACTCAAAATGCCCCAAAATACAAGGCTAAAACCCTATACTACTAGAATGGCCAAAATACAAGGCCCAGGTGAAGGAAAAACCTATTCTAATATTTACAAAGATAAGCGGGCTCATACTTAGCCCATGGGCTTGAAATATACCCTAAGGCTGATGAGAACCCTAGGGCCTTCCCTTGGATCTCTAGCCCAATCTACTTGGAGTCTTCTACCCAATACCCTTGCTGGGTAGGATTGCATCATTCCCTCCACCTTGGAAAGGATTTGACCTCAAATCTCGAGGTTCTTCATACCTTGGGCTCCTTCCCTCAACACCTGTAAAAAGAACAAAAACATATGTATTAGTGGTGTTTGGTATGGTGAAGTAAGGTAAGGTCTGAAAACCCATTTCCTGGGCATCTTCCCATGGAGAAACATGGTTTCTCACCAACTCAATGAGTGGTGCTACAAGTATAGAAAAAGATGGGACAAACCTTTTGTAAAAGTTTGTTAAGTCATGGAAGCCCCAAATTTTTCTTATACTTGGTGGAGTAGGCCACTCAGGAATGACCTTTAATCTCTTAGGGTTCATGGGAACCCCTTGATCACTATTTGAAAAATTAAGAAAAGTAACGCAATAAAACATACCTTTTTCTGTATTTTCATATTGATTATTCCTACCAAAAAGTATGACAAACCTAAGGTGTCCCATATGAGTACCTAAGTTTGTATTGAAACTAAGAATAAGAACAAACCTACCTAATGGGTCCCTATGTACACACACCATGAAGATGTTAGGTGTACGAGTGATTTTACAAAAGCGGGTTGCACCACTCAAAACATTCATCATACCACCTATTTTAGGGACTTGGTGCCTAATAATACCTATTTTGGGCACCAGCAAAGCACAAGGATTTAAGCTCTTGCGAACCAAACCCTCGTCCAACAACTTCTTTACTTGAGGAATAAACTCAAGCCCAAGAGGTGTGGCAATGCTAGCAAGTGCCTTTTTACGAAAGAGAAAATGTGGAGGTTGTCTAAGAGGGAAAGTTTCTTTAATGTTTGTCTTTATTGTAAAATGAGTTTCCTTCTTAGCTAAACTCTTGGAGGAGACACTTACCTCCTTACACTTCTCTTTAACCACTAATGGTTGTCCTTCTTCTTGGGGGTAGATTTCTTCACTAGATTCTTCCCCTTTTGCTTTTTCACTTTCACTAGAGGAAGGTGAAGTAGTAGCCTCATCTTGGCTACTATAAATGTCTTGGCCCCTCATAATCATGGTTTTTGTGGTGGTGCATTGAGAAGTAATGTGTCCTCTTCCAAGACATTTAAAGCACTTTATAGAGCTAGTTTTCTCTTGCATACTAGCCTTAGGGGCTTGCTTTTCTATTGTCTTCCCCTTATCATCTTTGGGCTTAGAAGGTGTCACCCCTAAGATGCCTTGACCTTGGTCTTTCTTTGGATAAGAGTGAGAGCCATAAGGTTTTGAAGTAGACTTCTTTTTAAGTTGTTGCTCTACCCTTATTTCCCAATCTAAGTTAGCCTCTACATTATCCTTCCCATGGAAGTATAAGAGTTTAATGTTAGCCTCTTGAGGCTTTCTTTCCTTTTCTCTTCTATGGGAGTGAGGTCTAAGATGTGACCTATGCCTTCCTTCGTAATAGTCACGAAGTTCTTCACTTAGGCTTTTGCATGAGTTATGACTACTATAGGAGACATGCTTTTCTCTTTTCATTTCTTTCATTATTTTTCTTCTTTCTTCCTCTTTTATTTTCTTTCTTTCATCTTGACTTATTTCTTCCACTCTTTTTTTTCCTTTTTCTTTTCTCTCTTGTTTTTCTTTCCATAACTTGAGGGAACTCAACTCATCTAAGATTCTAGATAAAGGGTATTTATGACTAGTACCCTCGCCATTAACACTAGATGAATGATGACTCATGTTGGTTCCTAAGTTGTGGTTCTTTCTTGTTGGAGGTTTGAAAATAAAAGGTAAAAGAAACTATGGTTGAAACTAGCCAAAATAAACACTAAAAGAGGTGTGAAAGATAAGGTAAACAACTAATTGGTAAAAGGAAAGCTATCTAGGCAGTTTGACAAGAAATGTAAACTAGGCGAATCCTAAGAGTGTTTGGATGACCACATTAAAGGTTCCCAACAAAACACTCACTATCCTAAGGAAAAATTGCCTAAAGTTATTGCACACAAATGGAAGTTTGGTAACCTATTGGAGGCTCCCAACACACTTCCAATGAAAGGCCTTTTTGTTACAAAACTTGAAAGCAATGAAGGTAAGTAAATTGCAAATTACAAAATTACAAAATGCTCCTCAATTTTGGTGGTTGTTCTCTCTTTGGTGATTCACTCAATTTGGAATTCTTCTTAGTCCAATAGCTCTTAAGGGGGTTGGCCCCATGCTTCTTGACTCAAATTCTTCAAGGGATGGCACCAATCCTCCTTCCAATTCCCTATATGGCAACCCACAAACAAGGAATTAAAGAGACAAGCAATAACCAAAGACCAAAAAAAAAATGAAGTGAAAGCTAAACCAATGGAGTTTTAACAAGACAATTTTTCAAGGATTATTCAACAATTAAAGCAATGAAAAGGACACAGAAGCAAGCTAGGACTCAAAGAGAAACTTAGAATGGCTCTAGAGTAGAGTAAAAAAAAACTGAAAAAAAATACTCAAAAAACCTCTAGCTTTGGCACTTGTCTTCACACTAATTTTCAATTGAAATTTCCAATTATAGAATAAATTTTGAGCCAAAACAACAAGCACACCTCTCTTTCACCTTTTTTTTCTGGATACTGATTTTCCTGCCAACTTGTGTGATTTTTAGTATTTTTTCCTTTTATCCAAATCACTTGTTTCTTTTTTTCTAACTTTTTTCCAGATGTCTAGAAAATTCAGTAAAAATTTCAGCTAAAAATTCGAAGTAACCAATTCTCAGTAATGTTTACAAGTTTGTATGTCCAAGCTGCCAGCACCAACGATTTTTTTTTTAAGCATGGTATATTGATTGCCTTGGGCTTACTTTCAACCTTCCTATGTTTGTTGAACTCACTAGGATTTTTTACCACAGTTTTAGGAGTTCAATATTCACTTAGGATCAACATTTAAGCCAGCAATTCAATCACCAAAACTCAAATTCACAATAGACACAATCATAAGGAAACCTAAAAGTTCAAGAAAAGGTTCACAATCAAAGACTCTCTAAGAATTTTGCATGAACATGTTAAGGACTAATTAACATGAAAGATTTGACTCAAATCAAATAATAGGCTAAAAGAATTTCATACACTCATCAACAAATGAGTTAGACAAAGAAACAAGAAAATAAAATTTAGCACAACATAAGAAATCTTATGTGACAAGTTTCATGACTAGACATGACTTCTATGACAAAACTACAATAGGTGAACAAGTCACTCTAGATTTTTGAGGTTTTCTTCTACTTTAATATTTTTGTAAGAATTTTATGGTTTAGGCTTCAGCCACTAAAAATAACAAGACAAAACTCAAAGGAACCAAAACTCAACACAATTGATGGTTCAAGAACATGAACAAGAAATTTGAACCATAGAAAATCAAATCTAACTTCTATAGCAAGTTTAATCGGTGGAAACTCTAAAGAATCATGTTAAAAACATTTAGCACAAGACATGTGAGGAGATACATGGAGAAAAAATGAAGAAACAACAATGGAAGAGAAGGTAAAGCAAAAAATTAATGGAGGTTTAAGGAGCACCTACTTGAAGCTCTTGTGCTCTGATTACCACTTGATGGAAGCTTGCTTGTGGAGCTTCTATGGAGGCTGGATCTTTGAGCTTCAATGAGGTCCTTTAATGGTGATTTTCCACCATGGAGATGCAGCAGAAGACAAAGAAGAAGAGGTGAGAGGAGGCGCCATCCACTAGGGAATAAGCCATGGAAGAAGGAGCTTCACCACCAAGATGAGCCTTGGATAAGAAGCTTGGAAGGAGGCTTCAATGGAGGAAAAGAAAGAGGGGGAGAAAGAGAGAGGGGGGAGCACGAAATTGAAGGAATAAAAGAGGGAGAGAAGTGGAACTTTGAAGTATGTCTCACAAGACTCTCATTCATCAAAGTTACAACAAGTGTTACACATGCTTCTATTTATAGGCTAGGTAGCTTCCTTGAGAAGCTTTCTTGAGAAAACTTCCTTGAGAAGCTTCTTTGAGAAAACTTCCTTGAGAAGCTAGAGCTTAGCTACACACACCCCTCTCATAACTAAGCTCACCTCCTTGAGAAGCTTCCTTAAGAAGATTCATAAAGAAGCTAGAGCTTAGCCACACATACCTCTCTAATAGCTAAGCTCACCTCCTTGAGATGAGAAGCTAGAGCTTAGCTACACACCCCCTATAATAGCTAAGCTCACCCCCATGACAAAAAACATGAAAATACAAAAAAAGAGTCCTTACTACAAAGACTACTCAAAATGCGCCAAAATACAAGGCTAAAACCCTATACTACTAGAATGGCCAAAATAGAAGGCCCAGACGAAGGAAAAACCTATTCTAATATTTACAAAGATAAGCGGGCTCATACTTAGTCCATGAGCTTGAAATATACCCTAAGGCTGATGAGAACCCTAGGGCCTTCCCTTGGATCTCTAGCCCAATCTACTTGGAGTCTTTTACCCAATACCCTTGCTGGGTAGGATTGCATCAGAAATGTCCTATCTATCTCAGGATCAAAAGGTTGTAAGTCAGATGGATTGCCTCTAGTTATACATTATATTCAGCATGCATAACTAGTTGTCTTCTTATGCAAGTAACAGTGTAGGTTTGAACTACAGCTACCCTCAAATGATATCCAAAGGACTTGAAATTTTGTGAGCAACCTTATAAAATGATGAGAAGATAGAACAAAAAATTTCAAATAAAAATTCAAAGTCTAACTATAGAAGCTAAAAATGACAAGTTAAGAAAAATAAGAGAATAATACTTGGAAAATAAAAAAACTTTTGACAGAATCACAATTTTTGGAAGATGGAGACCTCTGCCGGCCTATGGCCGGCTCCCATGACATGGGAAATTTTTTTTCTACCCCAAATACATATATAATAATTGCGATTCTGATAACCGGAGCAAAAGTTATGGCTGTTTGAAGTTTTGACAAAAATCAAATTTGCTACATTTTTGGAACTTTAAAATCTGACCAAACTAAGGGCTCCAACTATTTTTCCCACAAAATATGGATCAAAGTGAGTGACCACAAAAAAATTCAACCAAAAATAACAACTATAGCTACCAAAACAAAAAATCTCAATTAATTCAGCAAGGGTGGTCTCCAAAATCCGTCGCTAAGGGATTTCCACTACTACCCTGTTTTCCAGCAAGTGTTCTATTCAGCAAAAGTGGTCGCTAAATCCGTCGCAACGCACTATTCTAAGCAAAATACAAAAACTGACACAAGAGAAGCATTGAACAGAAAAACTAAAAGAAAACACCACACTAAACAAAATAACAAGACTCTAAACACTAACACAATACGAACACAACACTAACACAACACACGAAAGCTAAAAACAACTAAACATAAAACACGAATTACTAGCTATTATGAACCTTTGGACATTGCTCCCCGGCAATGGCGCCAAATTTGATCGAGGTTGTACCCGAATCAAATAAACATTAAAATGCAGTAACTAGGAAGTGATCCTAGGTCGTTTCCCAACGAGCAATGATAAACCAAATGTTCATAACAGATAGTAGGAAAATAGTAACGAATTGGGGGGGGGGGGTTGTTTGCTTTTGTAAATTAAACAGCGAATAGATGTAAATTAGAAAATATCAGAATTAAAACACGTGCTTCCCCTTGATTCACAAGCAAGTCTCTTATCCTAGGTTACGAGAGTTTATCCTTTATCAGTTCAACCACTTAATCCAACCCTAAATTAAATTACTAAGCGGAATTTAACATAAGGCATTTATTATGTGATTAAGCAACACATACACCAATTAATCATAAACAATCATTAAGCATGAACGTAAATTAAGCGCAGAGACAATTAATCAAGCAATAAGCATGCATGAATTAGTAGCAACAAATTCAGAGTAATTAGTGAAGAGGAAAAACTGAACAAAATTTAATAGTAATAATAGAACCTCAAAGAGAACAGTGCTTGATCCTCAAGAGAAAACAACGCTGGAGACTTAGCATTCCATTAATCAATAGAGAACGAAATTTGATTGCTAAAATGAAAAGTAAAAACTGGAATTGCAAAACGAAAAAGTGTTTAAAAGAAGAAAAGCCTAAAACTAAAAACGAAAGAGGAGAGAGAGGAGAGAGAGCCTAAACTAGAACCTTGGTGCTGTTATATAGTTTTCAGCTCCAAAGCTTACAAATTTGTTTTAAGTCCAAGCCCATAAATAAAATTAAATCTAGACAAGATAAGATAAAATAAAATAAAATCTAGATGAAATAAAATCTAAATAAGATAAGATAAGATCTAGATGAAATAATATCTAGATTAGATAAAATCTAGATAAGATAAGATTTGATCAAATTGTCTGCTCTGTTCAAGTCCAAGCCCAATTCTGGATTCAAGCCCAATTGCTTATAATTCTCCTGAAATTAAATTAAAAACACAAAATTAGTCCAATAGGCCCAAATGATAAAACTGCATAATTAATTTGACAATTAAGACAAATCAGTAATTAAAATAATTCAAAAAGGGTTAAGCAATAGGAGAAAATAATGGCACATCACCTTGCCCTGTTGGCGTAGAGTGTACTGATAGAAACTCTCGTTCAGCCGAACCTAACCTCTGTGGTTGGCTCCCTGCTGGTCAACCACATGTCATATGCAACGCTCCAACCTCCGTAGGTGAGCCAAGGTGGACTCCGGGGGTGACGGTGGTGCATTGGCTACCTGTGGATGGCTGTCTCCAGGAAACTGTGGTGCCTTGCCCTGCGCCTGCTTGGGGATGCAGTACTTCTCAATGAAGGCTCTAGTGATGGGCGGCCGGATGACCTTGTTGGGGGCGACAGGCACTCTGTAGAACTGATAGAGGCCCATAATCAGAGTGGGAAACCCCTGGGCCCTGTTGGACTTCTCCAGGTCCACAGGGTGTCTCATAGGCACCATCCCTGCAAACTGATAAATGGCATCAGAAATCAGCTGAGCCGCGTGCACACTCACCTGTGTCAGAATGGCATAAACCAACTGACACTTCGGCAGGGGGAGGTTAGAGTTGTGGTCGCTGGGCATAATGTTGCTGAGTAGCAACGTCATCTATATCTGGATAAGGGTGGTCATGCTGGTGTGCATGATTTGCACCTGTCTCCCCGTGGCGGTCCGGGCGAAATCTTGCCCCGGTATACACAATAGCTAGGCGATGGCCTCCTCATCAAAGCCAGAGACCTGTCTCCTCCTCTGGCTATACTCACACTACTGACCCTCCACCAAGACTAGTGGGTGGCCTAGGAACTGACTGAGGGCGTCTGCATCGAAGGGAATCCACTGGCCCCTCACCTAGGAGCGCATATCTTGACCTCCCTCCTCGGTAGGCCAGGCATTAGCATAAAACTCTAGGACCATCTCCAGGTCGAATTTAGCCATGGGTGTCACTAGTGGTGCCAAGTGCCTGCGGGCTATCTCCTCTTGAAGGTCAGGGAACTCATCGTCCCTCAGCTGGACCTGTCTTTCCCTGAGGAATGACCACCCCTTGATGGTCTCAAAGAGCTATTGATGTTCGGTGCTCTGGAATCGGTGTCGATCGAAATCCATGTTAGCTTGCGGGGCAGCGCTGGAGCCTTCTCTGGTGGTGTCCTTCCTAGACCTCTTTGCGGGAAGCTTTTTCGAGGCCATCTCCTGCGAAAAAACATTTGTAAAGTCAATTCACCAGAAAGAGCAAAATCAAGCAAACATGGCATACAACCCCTTCCAACAAAACACAAACATCAATGTAAATTTAGAGCAAACTCATACACACATTTCCTTAAGGAAGCACATTCATGAACATACATGCGTGCAAGATACTTTGCTACCTAAAAATTACATTCATGCACATTCAAAGCATTCTTGCTACCTAGATTACCTACACGTATTTTCAAGGCATTTTTGCTACCTAGATTACAAACACGTATTTTCAAGGCATTTTGCTACCTAGATTACATACACGTATTTTCAAGGAATTTTTGCTACCTAAATTACATATATGTATTTTGCTAAATTTACCTACATGCACGCTCAAGGTATTTTTACTACCTAAATTACATACAAATTAACAAGGTATTTTTGCTACCTAAATTAACATATAAACTAACAAGGTACTTTTGCTACCTAAATTAACATATAAATTAACAAGGTACTTTTGCTACCTAAATTAACAAGGTATTTTGGCTACCTAAATTAACATATTAACAAGGTACTTTTGCTACCTAAATTAACATATTAACAAGGTACTTTTGCTACCTAAATTAACAAGGTATTTTGTTACCTAAATTAACATATTAACAAGGTACTTTTGCTACCTAAATTAACAAGGTATTTTTGCTACCTAAATTAACATATTAACAAGGTACTTTTGCTACCTAAATTAACATATAAATTAACAAGGTATTTTTGCTACCATTCACATTCTATTCATATATATACGCACACTTGAGATCTAATTTCATGCTATACACATATTTACATTTATTTGAGAAGCAATTTCGCATCACACATTCATGGGAATGGTAGAAAAATTTCTTCACTACTTATTCACACTTTGCAAAACCATTTCATGCCTTATGTTGCCATTTTGGGAGGCATGTCGTGCCATTTTTCAACACACATGCATATTGGCAACACGCATGGCTACCTATTCTATATACACATACACAACAAGTGTTCAACACGTGTTTCACATCATTTAGGCGCAAAGAAAACCATCATGGTGCAGCGCCTACCAAATGCTGGCCCAACGGGGAGCTTCACCTAATATGCTCTCATTTTCATGTACTCTCGCATTCCAAACGCAAGCTTGGGCTCCTAGGCCTAAGGTATATTTGGGGAAATTATCCTAGCCTCTACAGGCTGTCCCTAAACTCATCAATGGCAACCACTCATGCCCAAGTCATTTCCATAAGCAAAATTTACGAAATCATGCGCAAATGCCATTGAGGCATTTCACCGAACACGTGGGGGGCGCGCATTTAGACATGAACAAAAGGGGAATGGGGGCAATGTGACATGCCCCATCATTTTAGAACACTCCTTAGGCCTAAGGCCATCCCCTACAACTCCCTTATTCAACAAAACAAGCACAAATTCAAGGATGAATTGGTTCTTGGATTCAAGCAAATACATACAATTTGCACAATGTTGGCCACCCATTTAGGGTATCAAGCCAATGCCAAGAAGCCAGTGTCGAATTGCTTTTTTACTTCCTCTTTGATTTTTTAGGACATCCCTGGCTTCATCCTTCAATGTTTTTGCTTGACCGGGGAACACTCGAGATTCAGAGGTAAATGATGTTGCATGATGTCGGGGTTCAAACCAGGCATATCTTGGTATGACCAAGCGAAGATGTCTTGGTAGTTTTGAAGCAAGACTACCAATTCATCTCGGACTGGTGCGGTCATGTCTGTACCCACTTTTACCTCTTTCCTTTCATCGCCAACACCTAAGTTTACGATCTCCGTTTCTTGTTGGTGTAGCTTTATCTCTCGGTCTTCCTGAGTGACTATCCTTTCTAGCTCCGGGGAAAAACCCATATCTTTATTTTCTTCATCCTCGGGTTAATTTGGTTTTTGTTCAAAAATGATGGTAGGGTCCTCAGTATTAGTACCTTCACAGGACTCATCATCGGATCTGTATCATTTAATCGCAACAGAAATAAACATGCAAATGAATGAGAATGGGTGAAGGGGCAAGAATAGATGAAGGAAAGATCTTATATTATATATTTGATAGAGAAATATATAATGCCTTAACAGGGAGAAAACCCTAAAGCCTAGGCCCAGCTGTAGGGTTAAAACTAAAGAATTACATTGTGCTCGCCATGGAAACCTCGGGTCATTCAACGACTTGCCAGTTTCCTAATTCAAAATCAAGAATGCACGACTGCACCCAACTTGAACGTTCTTAGGGAGCATCATCGTGTACCATGGCAACTTGCTCTTCACGCCTCAAGCCCGCACTTACGAAGCTCTTGCTGATGTGACATAGAGGAGCATCTCTCACTTGTGGCCTTAGTTGCAGGCCCATGCCCCTATTTCTCCTCTCTAGGATGCTTCTTCTCATATCAGCCCACGTGGGCTTATAGCCCAGCCTAAACTTCTCACGGTTTTCCTTGATTTCGACCAAACTGGCCACACCATCATTGTTCTTCCCTAAACCCATTCTGTGTTCATATCCATGCCCTATAATGTTTCGGCGGGTGCCATCAAAAGCCCGCATTATCATGGAGCTTGGCCTCAGGTGAGAGGCGTTGAATGGTAGTTTTCTCAACATGGTCTTGGGCAGGTGAAAGGTGAAACTAGAATTAACAAGGACATCAACAATCCTAAATGTGTTTGGCAGTAGACGAAGCAGCGATGTAACTCGATCCATCTTTTGCCCTAATTTTTGCAAGATGGTTACTTCCATGCTTCAACTTGACTTGATGAACTCGTTCGTAAAAGCATGAGCTTGGTTCAACCCCATAACCCAAGGAATGGCAATTTTGATCACCAATACTTCGACAACATTTCATAGAGATGAATGACTCGAGCATACTTAAGCTATGCATGGCAAATGTAATTATGAAATTGAGATGCCTGAAGAAACATCTTTTCTTAGTTAACCATGCATTAGGTACCATGTTCAATCATTTTGTTTTGTTGTTTGTTTTTTTTTATTTTAGAAATGGGTTTATGATCCCAACATGGTTGGCTCATGGTACCGAACATATGCAACTAAGAATGCAGTGTGAATTTTCATGCTTCCTTTTTTTTGTTTTTGTTTTGCGGAGGAAAATGCAAGGATCATGCATGAGTAAACATGAAAACAAATGGTACGCAAAAAACATGTTAGATGCAGATGCATGGTGATGAAGTGACTTATGCAAAATGCAATGCATGAATATGGTAAGTGACAAATGCATGAACGATATGTCCATTACGATGCCATGAAAAGATGCTTATGCGGTGCATGATATGAATGCATTTACGGACACGAGAGACCAAAAAATCATATCTTCTTACTTGCGCATTTGGGGGCGCAGTGCCCTATGTGTGCAGTTAAGAAGGTGATATGGACCTTCCGGCTTCCCGTGACAAAAGACGAGACCAACATACAACGTGTGCGTGACGACATGATGCAAACGTGCAAAAGCATAACACGAGGATGTACACAGTATGTCAATATCCATAAATAATCATACAGCAAAGGCATACATGACATTTAGGTTATATGCATGGCAGTGTTTAAAAGGAACGCAACGTGTTTGCTTCGTGCCCCTATTTTAGGGACTTGAACGGGAGGAACTAAAAGGCTTTTAGTGATAATTCCCAAGGTGGTCATATCTCTCTTGATGGTTTCTAGAGGTATCATCCCCTTCGACAAACATATTGCGGCAGTAGGGACTACCAACAACAATATGTTATCAAAGAGAAAAACTCTAGATGAGGGTTCACTGTTATCAAGTAAGTCGGAGACCCAACATGACCACAAATTCACCTCCACTCCTTATGTTCCCATGGACCCGGGTATAGGGCCCCTTTTCAACTCACCGTGTGTACAAATAGTGTTGGTGTTTGTGTGCATCAAATGAATAAATATCTATCTCATGCATACATTTCAAAAACACACTAAAAGCATCAAAGAGTTATATACAAGAACGTAAGAGAAATAAAAGAAAACCGACAAAAGAGGAAGTCATGATATTGTACGAGATTAGAAGGCCTAACTCTCTAAAAATGTCCCCAGCGGAGTCGCCAACTGTCGCAACCTACCCTTTGGCAGGAGGGCGATGTTGGGGAGATTCGAGGGGTACACTTGTGGACCACGAGCCACCACATAAGGAGACCTAACACCACACTCTAACCCAAAACCTTAAGGCTCAGGTTTATGGGTCTTCTCCTCACTTATATGGTGCTCAACCTTTCCACTTTTACCTGATGTGGGACTTCACCTCACACTTGTAACCCAACACATCTCCCCCTCAAGTGTGAGTCTCTTCCACATGGTAGCCTCCCCCTCTAGCAGAAGTCTTTTATCATCCACGAGTATAGCCATGGCCACCTGCGGTACTTGCCTTACCCACTAGCCATTCTGACCACCCCGCTCCACCTGCGGGGCATGCTGTGGCGCTAGCCATTCTGGCCACCTGCGGTACTTGCATACTCGTCTGAGACGATCACCAACTTGAACCTGGCTCTGATACCAATTGTTGGGGAGATTCGAGGGGTACACCTGTGGACCACGAGCCACCACATAAGGAGACCTGACACCACACTCTAACCCAAAACCTTAAGGCTCAGGTTTATGGGTCTTCTCCTCACTTATATGGTGCTCAACCTTTCCACTTCAACCCGATGTGGGACTTCACCTCACACTTGTAACCCAACAGGCGACGCGAGACTCATGGGTGCATCTTCCAAGAAATGAAAATGCGCGGAGTCGCCACCAACGTTTATTCGAGGAAAACGTCGGAAAAACCGGAAAAGGTGTGGTCTACGAACTTTAAGTGTGAAAGGTTCGGGAGTTGTATTTACAGACGGGGAAGGTATTAGCACCCCACGCGTCAGTCACAAGGGACGACAGCCTTTAATCAAGTGTGCAAATATGACTTCAATTTGTTTTATTTCCCTTTTACGTTTTTATGCCTTTTTTGTATTTTTTATCTTTTTGTGGTCGACAAGGGTGTTTCCCTTGCTCCTGCATATTCCTCAATTGTGATAAGGAAATCAGACCTACGTAGTTCTTTAAGAACTGAATGTTGGTTAAGTTGTTTTTATCTTTTTTTGCAAGATATATTTTGACCAAACAAAAGTCTTTTAAGGCATTGGACCATTAAACGATCTTTTGATTTTTGGAAAGGAGAGAAACGTTAAGGTGTTGGACAATTAACGATCTCTTGGTTTTGAAAGGAGAGAAACGTTAAGGCGTTGGACCATTATCGATCTCTTGGGGTGGTCGACAAAAGCAGGGCTTTTGCTCCTACGTATCCTTAATTGTGATGAGGAAATCAGACCTACGTAGTTCTTGCAAAAGCGATAAAGTTACATGTTGATTTTATGCTTTTGAACGGTCTATGTTAACCGATAAAAGCAAAGAGGATCGTTTAAGGCGTTGGACCTTAAAACGCTTTTTAGTGATTTTTGCAGACAAAACATGATTTGTGAGTTGATTTTAGCCTTAGTTTCACTTTGGTTATTAGTCAATTGATCCAAGGAAACTTTCAAAGAAAAACATCCGATTGATTTTTTTGATTATTTTATTCAAAATATTTTGATTATTTTCTTATTGTTTTTCCTTTTTTGGTTTAACTATGGTTACAGTGTGAACGATCGGTTAGATTTTGTTTTAATAGTGATTAAACGAGATTACAACGCAAATGATTGGTTGAAATTCATTTTATCATTTATTAGACGAGATAACGGCTTAAACGATCGGTTAAAGCTCGTTAAAAACGGAAGAAAAGAAAACCGAAAATGAACGAAATGAAGATGAAAGCTAAAAAAACAAGAAATGAATTGAAAGTCTCAGATTCAAAAACTTACCCGTTGAAGAACGAAGAACGAACGAAGAACAGTGAAGAACGACGGAAAACCTTCACGGATTTGCTCACGGAAACGTCTCGGAAGTGTTACGAAAGCACCTCGACTTGGATTTTCTTCATGGAAACAATTTTTTTCACCCAAAACAACTGAAATCCATAGCCAAGCAGGTTAGGGATATTTGGAACCGCCTCCCTTCATCTATTTATAGGAAAAGGGGGGAGTAGGTTGCCGCCCAGCTCGCCCAGGCGAGGTCAGCTCACCCAGGCGAGCTGGGTTGCTTCCTCCATAAGCAACCCTACTTCAAAAATATTTTGGAAGGGCCCAGATTTGAAAATTTGAAAATTGCTATTTGCACCCCATCTTGATAAGTTCACCCCCTTGTTTCGTAATTTACGGAAAAGTTACGGAAGCTTTATGGAAGCGTATAAGACTTGACTTTCTTCTTTTTTTCTCTTCCTTCTCACCCATATTAAGTGAAATATGCTTATTTAGGGTTACGGGAATTTTAGGGAAGCATTACGGAAGCCTTAAGAAAGCATATAGGACTTGATTTCCCTCTTTTTCCTCTTCTCTTTCACCAATATTAGGTGAGATAGGCTTACTCAAAGTTTTAGGAATTTTACGGAAGCATTACGAAAGCCTCAGAAGCTTCGGAAACCATTTTCCAACAAAACGTGGAGGTTCATGATAAGTTCACCCCCCTTTACTAAATGCACTCCTGTTTATTTACACACCCCATTTTGCTAAATACACTCCCGTTTTTGTGTTTTTTTACCTGTTTCTTCCCAAAGCGTTACGAAACTTTACGAATTATGTAACGGCACCCATTTCCTTTCCGGAATGTTGTGAAACTTTACGGATTACGCAACAAGGCTCTTCTTGACTTCCGAAATGTTGCAAAACTTTATGGATTGCGCAACAATGCTTCTTTTTGACTTCCAGAATGTCGTGGAACTTTGCGAATTATCTAACGATGGATGTTAAGTACCTCGAGGCGGTCAAGCGAAGGTTGCATGCCATCAAACAATGGTCCCCAGACGAAATTAAGGTATGACACTAAGTACAACAAAATAAGTGTATAGATGATGGACGTTGACATCGGTTTTCTAGAAAAACCGATGTTAATATGTCACTTAACATCGGTTTTCTATAGAAAATTGATGTTAATGAATATATTAACATCGGTTTTTCTAGAAAACTGATGTCAATGTCCATCATCTATAGACTTATTTTGTTGTACTTAGTTATATATAACATCGGTTGTTTATAAATAACTGATGTTATTAGAAATAACTAACATTGGTTTTTTGAAAAACCGATGTTAAGATGCATGTTGACATCGGTTTTTCTACATAACCGATGTTGTTTACTATATTAACATCGGTTTTTGTTAATAACCGATGTTGTTTTCAAGTTTTTTTTTTATATAAACTTACTGGTTTTACAATAAACCCAAAATTGTACTTGTAAAATGCATTTTCAGACCCAATTCACAGCAAATAAACATTTTATTTTGCTTTCAAGCAGTTTTAATCACAATAAACATAGAATAATTGATTTATTATTAAGAACTATCAAGAAATGAATTCAATGTTCAAATTACATAGGAAATGTCAAAAATGTTAAACCAAAGTAAACTAAGCTAAAGTTAATGTCTGATCCCTAAATCCAAGCTCTGAGCTCTAACTCGAAGATAATATTGTGCCCATTGGATCCGTAGGGCCTTTAATCTCTTTGGCTCAAATGGTCTAGGATCATTAAAATACTGCATCATGAAATAAATGATAATAAGTTAATAATGTAATACAAATTATAAAAAAATTGAATTTGTTTGAAATAAACGTATCGCTTCCCAGTTATTCCTAAAAGTTCCTAAAATGATGGTGGACATCCAGTGCATGACATAATAGCCGCACTCAGTACTTCCTTTTTGTCTATTACACTAATTACATAATGAAATTTGGATATTAATTAAACAATTAGTGTACAGACACATAAGAAGTATATATAAGCATCGATTTTATGTAAATGACGAACCTTGACGACAATCCACCTAGCAGAAGCCTTTGATTTAGGCTGTGGAGCTTCATCAAGACCTTTTATAGCATTGTTCCAGACTAGTAACAATTAAAAAGTGGTGTTGTTGAGGTATTTGATGCAAATGCATTGAAAAGAACACTGACCTGTTAATTATCCCCTTAAGGTAGTTGTCTGGCCTGTTATGCAATGAACAAAACCAGACAACTAGGTGTTCCTTGGGCACGATGACCACCATCTACTAGTGTCCGCTGCAATGGGGATGAATATGAGTTAGTATATTAGTAAACATTAATTAAATTAAGTTATTTTGTGTGACTTACCCATTCAGGTAGGTTCCAAGGTGGACATCACGCTTTAAACTCTACATCTAACTCTTTATGTAACTTTTAGTCTCAAACTACGATTGCCCAGACCTTTGAATGGACTGTGGCTCGAGGAATCCATAGATATTGGAATTCCCCGATCGCATACTTGTTTCAGTCAGGTGCCTGTTTATGTTAAGTCAAAGTTAAATAATTATGAAGCGAAAGCAATAAGTTAGGTAATTAAAAGTAATCTAAAATGACTTACATAATCCACAATTGTAACAGTGATATGTTGAGACATTGACCACCGTGTGCGATTTCAGAGAGGTCTTCGTGCTTTATGTAGAGCGGGAAGTCTAGATTAAAGACCCCGAACATGGTGGCATCCCATGTAACCTGGTAAGGCCTCAAGAAAAGCTCTGGGATGGTCAATGTCATCAGATAAAGCGGATCATCAACCTCTGGATCCGGCTTTTGAGGTGGTTTTGGCGGAGACACAACTGCATGTTCATGAAACAAAGTTAAATGGCCTAATTTGAGCAACGCTAAATGAATTAATTCAAAAAGAAGAAACATATTGTAAGAGTAAAGTACCTGTTGTGATAAAGACTTGATCAGATGTATCAGCCAAGCAAGGAAGGTGTCAATTGCCTGCCCCACTAAGGAAACCTCATTAATGGGTATAGGAACTAGAACATCTGCATCTTTAACCTCCTCCACACCCACCTTTACTTGGCCAGGCAACAAAAGAGTGTTATGAACAACAGTGGATCCCTCATAAACTCTCCCCAAGGCAACCAGGAGGTCAGGATTTGCTTCGATGTATAAGCCGCACCTATCTGAGTCACCCGTCTCAGGATCATTTCCTGAGGGATCAACATAGCTCCCCTTTGTGCTTACTCGAGGACCTGAGGGACCAACCAGAGGCTCAAGAGGCAGTGCAAGTCCTTGAGATTGCATCATGGACTGAACGATGCCATGAGCTACCGAGTCACTTTTTATGTGATCGACTCCTCTAGCTGGTCCCTAATTTGCTGGGTCAGCTGCTGCAATTCTTCAGGAGGCAGAGAGGAAGAGTTGTGGGACGTCCATGGAGCCGATCCGAAGTATTGATTAATGGTGACACCGGCTCCAGCAGCACAGACATGTCTAGGGTGCTCTGGACGTTCAATAGAAACGGTGAGAACATCCTGACGTCCACGGGGGACGAAGGATTCCTGTGTCGCCTGCTCCTTAAAGGAATCCTGCACCAAAAACACACAGTTGTACATGGCATTCACGAAATATTGAAATATAATTGTAATGGTTAGTTGAAAATGACTTACGATCTTCTCAGTGATTTCCTTTGCAGCCTCAGTCGTCATCTCCCCTATTTTCTTGGTGCGGGCCATCTTCCACTTCACGTGGTGTCTAACGGGGGATGGAGGGTCGATGATGCCATCAACACTTCCTGGCTGGGCAGCTTCCTCCAACTTCTTCTTGGTCTTCTCAGCCAGGAGCTTTTGCTCCAAATATTCATAACCCCCACGAGATAAAACATGGGGGACAGTGTTCTGTTTCTGGATGGCCTGTGCCTTTTTCCACACATCCTGCAAAAATAAAACAATAATCTTTTAAATTTCTAGAATGATGTATAACAAGTTAATTTTTTTTTGAAAAACAACTTAAATGGAAAGGTACATACCTCCCAAGAAGGGTCTCATCAAGTCTGGCAAAACTAGGTCCATTTTTCCTTGCTTATGCCATATTTTTCACAGACATTGTCGTCCACACCGTCCTGATCGGCTGTAAGGGCCCATTTCTTCATGAGGTCTGATTTAAACTGCCTCCATCTCTCACCGACAGTCTGAAGTAACTTCTTTTTCGTCCTACTATCAGAAGCCTCTAAGATTTCAAATTCCACCTGACAACATCAAATAAGGTTTATTTGTTACAATAATGCATTTTTTGGCTATTAATTAAACAACATCAAATAAGAAAAGAAAAATACCTGAATATCCTCCCAAATCAAGTCATTTTGAGAAGTAGGGACCTCCTTCCAGTTCTTGTAGGTGACGTCCACCTTATCACGCGTCACATTCCCCAAATATGTTCTTAATTTCTTCCTATGGGAACCGTCGACCTTGTCGGTAGCAGGATCAACGTGGACCACTGGTCTCTTAGCACCAGGTGGTCTAGTAGACAACGATCGTAGACGTGAGGCTTTGCGTGTCCGCTTCATGGCAGACGACAAAGGCGATGTGTGGGAAGGAGGAGGCGGAGGAGGAGGAGAAGGAGGAGGAGGCGAGGCAGGTGGAGAAACCATGATCCTTTATACAACAACATACAAAATGTAAATTTCAATTGCTGACAAATATCAACATCAATAGTTGTTTATGTAACTAATTTGGAATTGTGGGGTTCGGGGGTGCTTATGCTTTATTATTGTAGGTGTGTGTGTGTGTGTGTGCGTGTGTGTGTGTGTGTGTGTGTGTGTGTGTGTGTGTGTGGCATGGACTTGAGCTGTGGCCTATGGTTCCTTTCATCAGTATTTAATAAACAAACTTGGCTTAGTTCCTTTCATCACTATTTAATAAGCTTAAACAAACTTGGCTTAGATTTTTTAATCTCATAACATACAAGTCAGTTTGGTTCATGCAGTCTGGTTTTGGAGCAGTTGAATTTTTTAAAACTAAGTTACATTTATTAATGTCATAAGATAATTAATTTTTGTGTCTATTCATGATTAAGATATACAACAACTGGTTCATCAATCTTCAACATTCAGGCTACGGAGTGCGGATTGGAGAGGTTAGGCTCAGACTTTTGGGAGGGACTTAAGTGCCCATGACATTTTCTTTTTCCATCAAAATCCTTTTTCATCAATCTTCAACATTAAGACACTATGGATTAAATAGGTTTGTAGTCCATATAAATATGACTTCATGTAGTCTTGGTATTTCAATTTTTTTTGTTAGTATTGGTTCTTGTAAACTATTAAGATATTGTACATAATTAGGGGAAAATGAAATATTGTACCACATAATTAGGGTGATTTGTTTTCTAGCCTTTTCCATACATAGATAGGTTGATCCTAATCCCTTAACTTAAGGGATGGATTCTTGCTCATTGTATATAAATATTGCACTCATTATCATAAAAAATATCCTAATCCCTAACTCAAATTCAGTTCCATATTGAGGTGGTGCATTCTAGCAATGATTGTGACTTCTGCCCAAAACTCAGCATCTCCACTTGTGACATTCTTAAGGCACTTCACTTCCACCACTCTATGGTGATACGAATGCAACAAGCATATGCAGACTTCATCACATACATAGCATAAGATCTAATTTTGTAGTAAAAAAAACATAACATATTGCAATCACCTAACCTTTTCAATTTCTTCTAAAAGATGTGTGTTCTCCTTTGTCCCTTCCTTGTCCCAACCTGCTTCATTAAACCATGTGAACAATATCAATTTTGGTTAACAGCAGTTAATGCACTTCCAACATCAATTTCTACAATACACACACATCCATAATTAATATCTCAAGGTAATTCTTGTTCCTTGACCTTCAATGCCATTCGAAGATCTATTTTAAATCTCTAAAGTATTCCTAATGACATCATTGGCAATTAAGAGAGGTTGGTTTATGTTGGGTGGTGGTAGATGATCTGTGGAGGTTGCAAGCAATTAAGGTAAGTATATTCTTCCTTGCCCTTTATTCATATTAGAATTAAACTAATTTTACTCTAAATTTGAAACAGTTGTAGTTGAAATTTTCAAACTCTAATTGCCTTTAAGTGTTGTGAAGGTGGCAATTGTTTTGGCTGTCAATTAGTGCCCTTGTAGTGAGTATAAGCCAAGAAGCAACTCATAGTTTTGGCTGTCAGCATTTCAAAACAAATTTGAAGATCCTCTCCTGGACCAATTGGTTTCATATTTTTACATGAGGCAAAATTTGAAGCTGCTCTAGATGCATATAAACCTAGTAGCATTATAGCACAGGTACAATACAAATACCTGTTACTTGTAAACCTTATTTTTGTACTTTTCTAGGAAGTTCATATTGTCACTTGTAAATCTGGTTCACATCACAAACATTTTAAATTTGAGAAACTCTTCTACTAATCCTTTTAGAAAGTGGGATCAATGCATGCTTCTTACCAAGTCCCTTCAGGGAATATAATTAACACAAAGTCAATAGTGTAGTTCATTTCCTCAAATCCGATACCATAGCATGTAATATGAAAGTTCTATATACCTTTCTAGCTTAAGCCTTTTGATTATTACTTGGTGTTAGAATGAAAGAAAAAAGAAATTGAAAGCAGAGACCGTCCTCTTATCTTTGCTACCATTGGATTGAAGGAAATCTAAGGAAAGATACAAAGTAAGCAGGGCATATCCCACCACCAAAGGGACAATGACCTTTATGTCTATAACTATAAGAGGGGCCCTTTCACATGGCCTGTGATGTAAGGGCATTTGACATCTAACATGCAAATGCAATAAAGATAATGAAAATACTATTAATGTTCGAAGTTGGCCATCTTTAATTAGAGATTTTGTTTGTAATAAGCCATCTTTGAAATCAGCCAGAACTTATTCGATCAATTATATCCATATGGTGTCAAAATATAACCGTCATATAGACATTTAAATGCTGACCAAGCTATGTAGTATTCTTTGTTTTAAAATTTAGGAAGTTCATATGATTGTTTTCATTGATAAAAATAGGGTATTTTACAAAAAAATTTAGCTATGAATTATGCCTCTTCAAATTGTTCCTCTCCATTTTAGTATATTGAATTGTTATCTCTTGTCTAATATCAACAACCACCATTCCACTAATGGTGGCACAACAATTGGGGTTGTAGTCCCTGTGTAGGATTTAAACCTGCGATATCTTTTTGTTTTCATTTAATTTCATTTTGTGTTCACAAGATTTCTAATTGAACATTAGTATTCTGAAGCTGTGATTTCAGTAGTAGTCAAGGTAGGTGTTTCGATTTGTGTGCCAGAAAAGAAATGAGGTTCATAGTAGATTCATAAGTAAAGATTCACAATTTCTGACACTCACTCTAAATAGATTTCTGAGTGAGATGCAAAGGGAAAAACCAATCAGATTCACTGATCAGCCACACTAAGAATTACAACTTACAACAACTCTGTACTGGCCTATACTGATCTCCAATTATGTACACAGCCATGATCAAAGAACAGAATAAACTAAACAGAGTCACGACTTAGTTCAAAAGATCATTGAATCGTAATATCAATTAACCTTGTTGACTCTAAAGTTCAATTACTGATAGAGATCAAGTTTGGTCATTTTTTGGTAGTTACAAGTAATGTTGTTAACTGATATTTGCCTTGTGAAAATTGTTTTAATGATCAGCCTTGAGGCAATTATCTCAATATGTCAATGCTTTTAAACTTTAATTGACATCTTTGGTAATTAATTTGTAAATAAATTAGAATACCTCTTAAAATAGTTAATTGTGTGAATTTTCATCTAATTTTAGTTGACTTTCGTGTAGAAACAACAAATTGGAGAAGGTAGCTGACGTCTTGCTTAAGACAAGGGCAATTGTGAAGCTAAAGTTTTGCATAAGCGAGGATTCCAGTGGCTGCCAAGAATTAAAGATCAAGTATCACTTAAGCGAGGTCCAACTGGCCCTTAAACGAGGGATGTGCTGAGGCAAAAAGTTGAAGTGTTCAGTCTCGCTTAAGTGAGACAATTGACATGGCAGAATCACCAAGAGTGCCTCTTTCCTCAAAGTTGGTGAAGCTGAGTGATTCAACAACAAATGCAAGAATGTTGTTTTTTCATCTAATTTTATCTTCAATTTTACCATGCATTAAGGTTAAAATTTAAGAAAGAATTACTGGTTTAGTGTGTTGAATAATCCTGTAATATAGATAGAGGAAATGAAAAATATAGTTTCTCCTTATCCATGCATCAATCCTTCTATATGTTTTGATTCTCACACAAAAAAAGGAGACTTGGTATATATTTTTGGATAGTGCTATTCATATATTAAAAAACTTGCAGACTTTTTTTGTAGTAATTGGGTCCTAGCTAATTGTGTAGATTTTTGGTATGTAGCCTGCAATAGCACATGTATGGGAAAAATTGTACATATTTGTTCAGGTTTAGAAAATAGAAGTTAGAACCTATGGTCTTAATTAGAGTTGCATGGACTCATCTAAGATGGATCATGGAAATGAAATGCTTTTTTAGTTTCCTTGGATATAATAATTCAGATTTCAAAATGTGGGGGGATGGTGAGTATACTTTTTGATGATATCATCATCATCATCATAGGGAATGATCATACTGGGATTCAACATTTGAAGGAGCATATATTTCGCCACTTTGAAACAAAATACTTACTTCAATTGAAATACTTTCTAGGAATTAAGTTTGGTTAGTCAAAGTCTTGAATTGCCATATTGCAAGCAAATATCAGAGATTGGTGGGAAAGTTGAACATTTTTATTGTAACAAGATCAGATATCTCTTTTTCTATTGGTGTGGTGAACCAGTTCCTTAATTCACCTCATATTGACCATTGGAATGTAGTTGTTAGAATTTTGCGGTTTATCTAAGGATCGCCTTGGGAAGATTGTTGTATGAGAACTGGGGACATAAAGATATTGTTTCTTATTTTGATGCAGACTGGACTAGATCTCCTTGTGATAGGAGGTACTCCTCAGCATATTGTGTTCTCTCTGGGGGGAACCTCATTTCATGGAAAAGCAAGGAACAAAATGTGTAGGAGGAAGTACTAAAGCTGAATACCGAACTATGACTCGTTACATGTGAACTCATATTATTGAAACAACTTATAGAAGAGTTAATTTTGTGATATTGAAATTTGAAACTATGAAGTTAATTTTGTTTGCATGCAGTATTTTATTTTTTATCTGAAATAATAAAAAATGCACACACACACACAAAGAAAGATGTATACACTGAATACAATCAGAAAAAAGTGTAGTTGTCACTTACTTGCTTTGGTGAGCTTTTTTTCTCCAGAAAACAATTGATGAGATCCACTGAATACAAAAATATGAAATGGCATAAGTTCCATTTTCAAAGCTTTCATCAAATATATGCATGTTTTCAATAATGCAATTAGTAAACCAATCACAGAAACCAATCATCAAATATAAATGTGGATTAAATATTAATCAATCTCAAAAATATGTTTAGTAGGTTATGTAACTTAATGTGAAAATTTTCAAAAATTGTAACAATTGCAGCATTAGTCCAATTCAACTTAATGCGATAAATACATTGGTCTTCAGATTTCACCTCAATAAATTATATGACTTATGTAGCAAAATCTAGCAAATGAATCTAGCAAAATGAAATATATAAATAAAAAATTACATTAGAAAATGTTAATTAATTCTTCTTCATCATGATCATTATGGTTAGCATGAACATCGTCAGCTTCTTCTTCCCCGACAATGTTAGGAGTGATTTGTGTGGACAGAGGACTAACATAGGTGTCCATGTATGAATCATCATCTTCTACATTAACACCAATTGTTTTGCCCTGTAGAACCACACACCACCTTTCATCACAAGGGTCTTCCACGTAAAATACTTGTCTAGCTTGTTCTGCCATGATGAAAGGGTCATTGTGGTAACCAAGTTTCTTTAGGTCTACCAACGTAAATCCTATATCATCGGTGCGCACACCGGTGTTGTTGTCAACCCACTTACATTTGAAAACACAAATAGTAAATTTCACATAGTTAAGCTCCCAAATTTCATCAATGAACCCAAAGTAAGGGATGGAAGCTACACAGGAATTGGAGTCATGCACACTTGCGAATTGTTGAGATTCAGCCCTTAGGGTGACCCCGTTGTTCAGCATTGTACTTTTGTCGTCTTGTGCTTTTGTGTAAAATGAATACTTGTTTATGTCATATCCTTGCCAAGTTATAACATTTCTTTTAGGCCCATCTGCTAGCTTTATTAATGTTTCTGAAGCATTTTCATCTACAAAGATTGTATCTTTAAACCAATCATAGAAAGTCTTGTTATGCTCTTTCAACACCCAATTCTTTGACATTTTTGGATTATTCTGTTTGACAAAAGCTTCATGCTTAAGTATGTATGGAAAAACTTCATTACTGTTGTTCAACACATACAAGTGAGCTTATAACAAATCTTCTAGACTTGGAGTCATTACATGCAATCCTCTTGAACCCTTACCACCCACTCTGTCATCATGCTGAGACTTAGGAAGGCCAACAGGTTTAGCCTTCTCAATGTATTCTGAACAAAATTCAATGGCTTCTTCTGCAATGTACCTCTCAACAATAGATGCTTCTGGATGATATAGATTATTCATATACATTTTAAAAATCTTCATGTATCGCTCAACTGGGTACATCCACTGCAAATAAACAGGACCATAACATTTGATTTCTCTGACGAGATGCATAATCAAGTGAATCATGATGTCAAAGAAGGTAGGGGGAAAATACATCTCCAACTGGCACAGTATAATTGCAGCCTCATTTTCCAGCTCATCAAACATGATAGGATCAACGACTTTGCTACATATGGCATGGAAGACAAAGCACAGGCGAGTTATGGCTAACCTGACTTTGTTTGGCAAGATGTCTTGTATAGCCACGACTAACAATTATTGCATCAACACGTGACAATCGTGAGACTTTAGCCCTACAAGCTTAAGCTCCTTCAAATGTACAAGAATCTTAATATTTGAAGAGTATCCTTGTGGAACCTTCACCCGACAATGACACTGACAAAAACTTATCTTCTCCTTTTTGGACAAAGTATGACAAGCTGGGGGCAAGTAAATTTTCTTCCCATCAGACCTTGGATGCAACTGTGATCGTATCCCCATCTCAGCTAGATCTTGACGGGTATTCAAGCCATCCTTTGTCGTGCCCTGAATGTTAAAGAGCGTCCCAATCACACTGTCGCATACATTTTTCTCGACATGCATAACATCAATACAATGTCTAACGTCTAGATCAGACCAGTACGGAAGATCAAAGAAAATGGATCTCTTCTTCAATATGCAAGTCTTACTTTTATCCTTCTTTTGGGTCTTTCCAAATACATTATTTAGGTGTTGAACCCGCTAGTATACCTGCTCACCAGTCAATAGTATCGGCGCAATATCGTGCTCTTGACTTCCATTAAAAGCTTTTTTCAGTTGTCTATAAGGATGATTGGGTGTTAGAAAATGGCGATGCCTACTGTAGACTGTTTTTCTTCCATGTTTTAATTGTATGTAGCTTGTGTTTTCTTCACAGATGGGGCATGCATGATACCCTTAACACTATAACCGCTGAGATTCCCATATGCTGGAAAGTCATTAATGGTACAAAAAAGCATTGCACGCATTTGAAACATCTCCTTGCGAAACACATCAAACACTAAAACCCTGTTGTCCCACAACTTTCTTAGGTCTTCAACCAACGGACTTAGATAAACATCAATGTCATTTCCTGGCTGTCTTGGGCCCGATATCATCATACACAACATCATGTATTTTCGCTTCATGCACAACCAAGGAGGCAAATTGTAAATTACTAGCAGAACTGGCCATGAACTGTGTTGAGTGCTTAAGGTGGCATATGGATTCATTCCATCACTGGCTAGTCCAAGTCTAAGATTTCTTGACTCTTTCCTGAAATCCGGATACAAACCATCAATCTTCTTCCACTGCGAGCAATCAGTTGGATGACGGACCATTCCATCAGAGATCCTTCCATTTGCATGCCATGTAAGGTCTTTTGCGTCGTCCTCGTTAGCAAAAAGACGCTTAAACCTTGGAATGATTGGAAGATACCATAAAACCTTCGCTGCAGGGCCCTTGTTTGAGTTTTCATCAGAACTGCTTTCCTCATCATCCTTCACTTTGTACCGTGAAGTCCCACAGATAGGGCATTTGGACATTTCTTGGAATTCATGCCTGTACAATATGCAATCATTGGGGCAAGCATGAATCTTCTGATACTCCATACCTATCAAGCACAGTATCCTTTTTGCCTCATAGTAAGTTTTAGGCAGCGTGTTGTCCTCTGGAAGCAGATTGTGAACTACCTCAAGCAGTGAGGTGAAAATTTTGTCACTCCACCCATACCTGGCCTTCACATTAACCAGACATAACACCGCAGACAACAGGGTTAAGGAATTCTTGCACCCCGTATACAAAGGCTTCTTTGAATCACTCTACAATCCTTCATACATAGGGGTGTGTGCTTGCTGAAAAGACTCTTGTCCAAGGTCACGAATCATGTCTTCCAAGCGGTCTTCCATTTCTACATCAAACGGTTCAGATTGGGACCCACTTTGCATGTCTGTCACTTCACCATGCCATATCCACGTCGTCTAATTCTTCTTAATCCCATCACACAATAGACGTTCCTGTATGTCGTCCAGTAGTTGGCGTCTTCCGTTCAAACAGTTGTTGCAAGGACAATAATATTTTCCTTCTTCATTCGGTTGACCTCTTTCTGAAGCAAATTGCAAGAACTGCTCGACGCCATCCTCATATTCTGGGCTCATGAGACTTTGATTCATCCAACTTCAATCCATCTAAGCAATTCCATGCATGAAAATTTCACTTTTTTATTTATAGGTGTGGCCCTATCCCATTTAGGAAGACTATCTCTTATGTTAGCTTCAAAAATCAGGGTTAGCATTATTTTCAAAAATTTGACTAAATTTCGGCAGCATTTCGCATTGGTCTCCAAGTACACAACATGACATCGGTGAAATTAATTTCTCAATTATCAAGTATGCACTCAGAGAACAACTTGAAATGCATTGTACTGAAATTTCATCAAATTAATGAAAATAATAATAACCTTAATGAATGAATCTAACATAAAAATACCAGTCTCCCCAAACTGTCCAAACTGACAATTCAAGACTAAATACAATGACTAATGCAAATTGTCCACAAGAATCATTGCATTCAGTCTCAAATGGGAATCTAAGGTTCACTTAGTATGAACAACAATTGTTTATATAGCAAATTACATTGATGACGTACAAGAACATACAAAATCTAAATTTCGATTACAGACAAATATCGACATCAACAGTTGTTTGTATAGCATATTACATTCATGACATACAAGAAAGCTAAGGGAGGTTGACTAGGTCGAAAGTGAGGTCCGCAAGCGGGGGACTAGTTTTTTTTCATACTCGGGC